>NW_016803338.1:39421-43935 GCF_001698545.2 Rhinopithecus bieti | reverse complement strand
CAAGAACAGAAAACCAAACACCGCATGTTCTCACTCATAGGTGGGAACTGAACAATGAGATCACTTGGACTTGGGAAGGGGAACATCACACACCAGGGCCTATCATGGCGGGGGGGAGGGGGGAGGGATTGCATTGGGAGTTATACCTGATGTAAATGACGAGTTGATGGGTGCTGACGAGTTGATGGGTGCAGCACACCAACATGGCACAAGTATACATATGTAACAAACCTGCATGTTATGCACATGTACCCTAGAACTTAAAGTATAATAAAAAAAAAAAAATCATATGACTTGCTTTATTGTGGTGGTCTAGAACTGAACCTGCAATGTCTCTGAATTATGTGTGTATACCACATTTTCTTTATCCATTCATCTATGACATTTAGGTTGTTTCTACATCTTGACTATAGTAACATGGCAATAAACATAGGAGTGCAAATACTGCTTTGAGATACTGATTTCAATTCTTTTGGATAGACACCCACAAGTGAAATGGCAGGATCATATGATTTATCTATTTGTCATTTTTTTGAGTAACCTCCACGCTGTTTTCAAAAGCAGTTGCATCATTTTACATTCCCCCGACAGTGTACTAGGGTTCAAATTTCTTCACATCCTTGCCAACACTTGTTGACTTCTTGACTTTTCAGTAATAGCCATCCTAACAGGTGTCGTATCTTATTATGATTTTAATTTGTATTTCCCTGATGATTAATGATGATGAGCACCTTTTCGTATACCCGTTGGACATTTGTAATGTCTTCTTTGGATAAATATGTATTCAAGTGCTCAGTCCACCTTTTTTTATTTTTTTGCTATTGAGTTGAAAAAGTTCCTTATATGTTTTGGAATATTAGCCCTTTATCAAATATATGGTTTGCAAATATATTCCCTCATTCTGTAGGTTTCTTCTTCACTCTATTGTTTCCTTCACTGTGTAGAAGCTTTTTAATTTGACATAGCCCCACTGTCTGTTTTTGCTTTTGTTGCCTGTGCCTTTGGTGTCTTATCCAATAAATTATTGCCAACACCAGTGTCAATGAGATTTTCCCCTATGTTTTCTTCTAGGAGTTTTACAGTTTCCAGTCTTACATTTAAGTCATTAATCCATTGAGAGCTGATTTTTGTTTATGGTGTTAAGCAAAAGTCTAATTTCAATTCTTTTGCATTTGAATATCCAGTTTTCCCAACACCATTTGCTGAAAAGACTGTTCTTTCCTTATTGTGTATTCTTGGCACACTTCTCAAAGATCAGTTCATCACATTTATATGGGTTTATTTCTAGGCTCCCTCTTCTATTCTGTTGGTCTATATGTCTATCTTTATGCCAGTCCATGCTATTTTAATTGCTATATTTTTGTAATATATTTTGAAATCAGAATGTGTGATACCTCCAGCCTTGTTCTTCTTTCTCAAGATGATTTTGACTATCCAGAGTCTTCTGTGGTTCCATATAAATTTTGAGATTGCTTTTTCTACTTCTGTGAAAAACACCATTAGAATTTTGATAGAGATTGCACTGAATCTGTAGACTGCTTTGGGTAGCATGAACATTTTCACAGTATTAAATCTTCAAACTCAAGAAAACAGGATATCTTTCCCTTTATTTTCTTTTTCATTATCAATGTTTTTTAGTTTTCAGTGTGCAAGGTCTTTCACCTCCTTTGAAAAGTTTATTCCTAATTATTTTATTCTTTCTGATGCTATTGTAAACTGGAATTATTTTCTTGATTTCTTTTTTGGGTAGTTCATTGTTAGTGTATAGAAACACAACTGATTTTTCTGTGTTGGTTTTATCTCCTGCAACTTTACTGAATTCATTTATTGGTTCTAACAGGTCTTTTTGTATGGAGTCTACAGAATTTTCTGTATGTAAGATCCTGCCATCTGCAAAGATAATTTTACTTCTTCCTTTCTGATTTGGATACTTTCTATTTTTTTCTTGCCTGATTGCTCTGACTAGGATTTCTAGTACTATGTTTAACAGAAGGGGCAGAATGAACATCCTTGAGCTGTTTCTGATCTTAGAGGAAAAGTGTTCAGTTTTTCACTGTTGAGTATGGTATTTGCTACAGGCTTTTCATTTATAGCCTTTCTTATTAATATATTGAGCTACTTTATTACTATATCTAGTTTTTTGAAGGTGTTTATCCTAAAAGGCTGTTGAAGTTTGTCAAATACTTTTTTACATCTGTTGAAATAATCATGCGGTTTTTAATCCTACATAGGTCGATGTAGTGTATCACATTAATTGATTTCTGTATGATGAAACATCCTTGCATCCTGGAGTTAAATTCCATTTGCTCCTTTTAATATGCTATTGAATTCAGTCTGTCAGTATTTTGTTGACTAGTTTTGAATCTATATTTATTGAGAATAAAAGACGACACACGAGAAGCAAAGAGAAAGGAACCAAAGCATATTAATACAAAACATCAGTGAAATGCAAGGAAAGATAGTATGTCAGAAAAGATAGGCAAAAGTATTACAAGACAGACAGAAACAATGTAAAAAATGGCAATAGTAAGTCCTTAATAATGCAATAATTCTTTAAATGTAAATGGATTAAACTCCCCAGTTGAAAGACACAGAGTAACAAAATAGATATAAAAACAAGACCCAAGTGTATTTTATGTAGAGGAGACTCACTTTGGGTTTAAGGACACACATAGGCTGAAAGTGAAGGAATGGAAAAAGGTATTCCACGAAAATGGAAACTTAAAAAGAGCAGGAGTGGCCATATTCACATAAAAAATAGACTTCAAGTCAAAACTGTAAAAGATGCAAAAATGGCATTATATGATGATAAAGGATCAATACATCAAGAGGATATAACCATTGTAAATATATATGCAACCAATCTTTGAGTAAGTGGAAAAAAAAGTAAAAGAAAAAAAGATAGCTACCACCAGTGACTGAAAAAGTTACCCTCCATTCTTCCAGTGATATTGAAGAGAGGAACTATGATTATCCTATATCTAAAACTTGAATGTTTCAGGTAAAGAGTTAGCTAAAGAGGTAGTATCTCTGCTAGGCTGGTAGATTCCTAGAAGTTAGGAAATGAATCTTTCAAAAGCCTGATATAGCCAGAGAATTAGAAGTGGAGACGAAAGAGATGATTAATGTGTGACAAAAGTCTTATAACAGTAAGTCATTATTCCATTCCATACCTGCAGAATCCAAGACTTTAAGTTATATTATTATGTATTTTAAAGTGTAGTACTATACTTTAACTTGCTTTCTTAGTGAATTTAAGAGATTTTTAAAAGACAGCATCAACAGTCCATTTATTAAATCTCTTACTGATACTTTACGATAAATTCTCAAATGTAACGCTAATCTAATTTCCTCTCCTTCCTCTGCCACACTTTTTCACACACACACACACACACACACACACTCCTCTGCATAAACACATTCCTCTACATAAAAGAGACCAATAGCTCTATTGTTCGCAATGTCTAATAAAAATGCCTTTTCACAGGTCATAGTTAATAGTTTAACTTTTTTCTCATCCTTAAAAAAGTAAAAGAGCATTGGCCAAGCATGGTGGCTTATGCATGTATGTAATCCAAGCACTTTGGGAATTCAAGGCAGGAAGATTGCTTGAGCTCAAGAGTTTGAGACCAGTCTGGGCAACATGGCAAAATCCTGTCTCTACAAAAAAAATACAAAAATTAGCTAGGCATAGTGGCATGTGCCTATAGTGTCAGCTACTTGGGAGGCTAAGGTGGGAAGACTGGTTGAACCCGGGAGATTAAGGCTGCAGTGAGCTGTGGTTGTGCGACTGTACTCCAGGCTGAGTGGCAGAACTAGACCCTGTCTCAGATGATAATAACAATAATAATAATATTTAAAAATAAAATAAAGCAGCATTAAAACTTCTTTTTTTTTTTTTTTTTTGAGATGGAGTCTCACTCTGTCACCCAGGCTGGGGTGCTGTGACGAGATCTCGGCTCACTGCAACCTCCGCCCTCCGAGTTCAAGTGATTCTCCTGCCTCAGCCTCCCAAGTAGCTGGGATTACAGGTGCCTGCCACCGTGCCAGGCTAATGTTTTGTATTTTCAGTAGAGACAGGGTTTCACCATCTTGGCCAGGCTGGTCTTGAACTCCTGACCTCATGATCCGCCTGCCTCAGCCTCCCAAAGTGCTGGGATTACAGGCGTAAGCCACTGTGCCCAGCCTTAAAACTTTCTAATATTCTTAATAGGGTCTAACACTGTTCTTTAAAATTATCACACCTACCATATGCCGAAACTACACTGAAATGCATATTTATTTCCTAACAAAAAAGAAATCTACTTAAAGCAAATTATTAATTGTCTTTTTGTGATATAATCACTTTGATTTCAATTATCTTAATAATAAAAAAACAAATTAGTTTCTTACCTACTCCTGCAACATTTTCAAGCTCCTCTTCAGATTGATCACTTTTTGGGTTTTCAGATGCCTCATCCACATTAGTTTCCTAGAAGCAAAAAAAAAAAAAAAAAAAAAAAAAAAAAAAAAAA
>NW_016803338.1:27711-38935 GCF_001698545.2 Rhinopithecus bieti | reverse complement strand
AAAAAAAAAAAAAAAAAAGAAAAAAAAAAAAAGAAAATATAGTGGGGAAAATATGTGAAGAACTAAAACATTTTCCTCTGCCTTCATAACCACTTTAATACAATACACCTTCCTCCACACCCAAATTTACAGAAGACAAGAAGGAGATGGGTTTGTGAGAAAATCAATTCAAACAGCACTATTTTAAGGAGCCGCATACTCTGACCAGGAGTTGATGTTCCAAAGAAAGGGTATCCAAGAATGGATGGAGTATTTGAATGATGGATGTAGGAGATAAATATTACAAGATAAATTACATAATATTGTAACTTCAGGGGGTATGAGAAGATACCCCCAGGAAACAGATTACTTTTTTTATTAGAATACATTTTGGCCTATAACTTAAAAGTGATGTGTCTCTTTACAAAATTCTAAGGAGAATTATAAGGTAAAGTGATCAGTGTGCACTTAAAAAATACTGATCTTTTAATAAGAACCCTAAGTTCTTAGTCCCTTTAATAAAAAGTCCTCCAAAGTGTCTCCAAAATATGAATAGTGTATTGGTAAATACTAATCAGTTTATCCAACAGCAGCAGAACTCTGCCCATTTATCACAGAGGCATTAAAAAACATGAAAATATCAATATGTTATAACTACCATTTGAGACTGTGATCATAGTCAATGTTTTATCCATCCATTGAGAAAGCTATGAATCCTTTATTTCCAAGTCAACATGTATAGGTTAGAGTGTATTTCTAAATATTAAACCTTACTCACATTTCTGATAAGGGTTTAATGTCCAGAAAATGCAAAGAACTCTTACAACTTAACAATAAAAGAAAATAACTCAATTTTAAAACTGGCAAAGGATTTGAATAAATTTTATCCGAGGAAGACATATGAATGTCCAGTAAACACATGAAAAGATGTTCACATCATTCGTCATTAGAGAAATGCAAATCAAACCCACAATGAGATACCACTTCAAACCCACTAGGACGGGTATAATAATAATTTTTAAAAGTTAAAAAGGGTAGATGAAGATTTTGATCCTTCATACATTGCTGGTTGGAATGTACGATGATGCAGCTGCAGTGGAAAACAGTTTGGAAGCTCCTCATAAATCTAAACAGGGCATTATTACACAATCCAGCTTCCACTCCTTTATATATACCCAAGAGAATTCAAAACATTTGTTTACACATACACTTGCACATAAATGTTCATAGCAGCATTATTCATAATAGCTTTTAAATTGAAATAACCTAAACGCCCATCAGCTGATGAATGCATAAACAGAATGTGGTATATCCAAATAATGGAATGTTATCTGGAGAGAGAAAAAAATGAAGTACTGGTACATGCTACAACAGGGGTGAAACTTAAAAACATGGCAGGCAAAAGAGGCAAATCACAAAGGACAACATATTGTATGATTCCATTTATATGAAATGTCTAGAACAGGCTAAAGTTACAGAGTTAGAAAGTTGACTAATTGCTGCCTAGGGCTAGTGGAAGGGATGGAAAAATTGGGAGGTGTTGGCTAAAGGGTATGGGGTTGCTTTCGCAGGTGATAAAAATGTTCTAAAATTGACTGTGGTGACGGATACACAACTCAGTGAATATACTAAAGGTCACTGAGTTCTATAAATGGGTCATTTGTATGGTATATGAATTACATCCTTATAAATTATCAATAACTATTAAACCTTACAAATTATCAATAAATATTCATTGAATGGCACATTATCAAAACAGGTAAGTACCTGAACCATGAAAAGTATTTTATTATATCAAGGACAAAAAAATTGATCATCACTTTTAATTATCATAATCCCATTCTTAATAAAAAGTATTAAAAGCTGTAAATAGGAGAATGTATTATGTCAATTACCTCAGTATCCTTATGTTCCAATTTTGGCATTAGAATGCTTTCTAAATAGTTAGCTTTGTCTATCCATGTATTCAGATTTCTATATTCTTTTTTCATCTTTTCCAGCCTAAAGAAATCAGTTATGAATGAAAAAAGCAAGTGACAGAAGAATATATATGGTATGATTCACAGAAGAATACATGCAATGTGATCCATTTATAAAATGTTCTAAAAGAGACAAACCAACAATATATTGTCTAGGGATACAGTCAAAGGAAAGGGAATGATTACAACAAAAATCAAGGTACTAGTTACATGGGGACAGTTAAGGACAGGGATGTAATCTCAGAAGGGTACACAAAACATATTTCTGATATTACTGGTGGTGTATTTATTAACCTGAATCATAAATATGTACATAATGGGCTTATCATCATTATTTAGGCTATATATACATGTTACAGAAATTATTCAATATGTATTACTCTTAGTATTTAAACCATAAGTCTTAGTCAGTTTGAGCTGCTATAACAGAATACAACAGACTGGGTGACTTAAACAATAGACTTTTTAAAAATATACTTTAAGCTCTAGGGTACTTGTGCACAATGTGCAGGTTTGATACATAGGTATACATGTGTGACGTTGGTTTGCTGCACCCATCAACCCATCATTTACATTAGGTATTTCTCTTATGCTATCCCTCCCCCAAACAATAGACATTTATTTCTCACAGTTCTAGAGGTCAGGAAGTCTAAGATCAAGGTGCTGACAGATCCAGTGTCTGGTGAGAGTAGTCTTCCTTGTTTGCAGATGGCCTTCTTATATCCTCACATGGTGGAAAGAGATGGATCTTGTGTCTCTTTCTCTTTTTATAAGGGCATTAATCCCATCATTATAATAGTCCTACCCTTATGACCTAATCTAACCCTAATTATCTTCCAAAGGCAATGCCTCCAAATAACATCACATTGGGGATTAGGATTTTAACATATGAATTTGAGGGGACACACATTCAGTCCATAACACTATATATATTATATATATATAATTATTCAATACATATACAATATCTTCCACAACAAAGCAAGTGAAAAAAAGGATTATATATATATAATTATTCAATACATATACAATATCTTCCACAATAAAACAAGTGAAAAAAGGATGTATCTTCTAATCCAAGAAACTTCAAAAAGCTTGAATAACTTAAAGATATAATTAACAAGGATTAAATGGAAGACAGAGAATGTTTCCCAATTCATTTCATGAGGACATAATGGCCTTGACAATAAAACCTGACAAAGACATTAAGAAAAAGAAAAATTACAGTCTAATCTCATTCATGAATATAGATGTGAACATTATAAATAAAATATAGTTTTAGTACAAAAATCTGGTAGTCTGCAGAGACAATTTGGGAATAGCAGTTGAAACTGGGAGGGTTTTTCTCATTTCGAGATTCATGGTAAGATCTAAAGGGCCCAGAGCAGCCTAACCACTATGAACACTCAAAACTGACCAGCCAAGTATCTCTTCCAGGACAGGACCCTAGGAAATCTTAAAAAGCATTCCATTATACTACACACACACACACACACACACACACACACACACACACACCCCAAATGAAAACATCAGAAGTGTGAATCTGTGAAGCTAGAAGCGTTTTCTAAGCCAATTCTCCTGCAAAAAATTCAGACAAATTAATTTCACATAAAATAGACCAACACACTTTAACAAAGATTAAAACCTGCAATGGATTGCAATGGATTGCAGCCTATCAAATGTTTAAATCTATGAGTTCAAAATAATATTTTAAATATTTTTTTCAGAAACTAAAGCGTAAGACCTTACACTTCTGGTCTACTATAGGTCACTGCCCTAATGTATATACAACATGAAAAACCATTTCATCAATAGGCTCATTTATTTAATTAATAACAGTAATATTAATAATTTTCATAATCTGAGAAGGCTTCACTTCAAAATGGGAAGTCTCAGTAGTGGAACTTTCATCTAAAAATCTCGAATGATTTCATGGCCACCCATAACCATATTATACAATCAAAAAGCCCACGTACATAGAAACTAAAATAAGAAAGCAAGGAGTCAAACCCCTATAACTAGTTTCAGGCTAGCCTCATAACCATTATGACTTTTTCAACAAGCAAAATACTAGTAAAAATGTTACATAACTTTGTCAAAGTTAATTTACAAGTTAAAATTCTTTATATCTTTGTGGTATACCTATTCCAGTCAGGCTTTCAAGATGCAGCGTCATCTATTATAGAAGAACTACACTTACACAATCACACTGTAATAACCATTTTCTTAATTATCTCTTTAGTCCTTTATGTTAGTTCACTAATACTAACAACTAAACTAACCCACACAAAATAGATGCTTAAGAAGTAGAAACAGTATTAATTATCTTACTCACTATTATTTTAATCCTAATTACTTTACTGTCTTTATGAATCCTATACATGATAGGTAAAATGAGTATCTCTTCTCTAACTTGAAAAACCATAGACTAGCAATGATATTTAGGTATAAATATACAGACTACGAAGACCTGAAGTTTGATTCTTATATAATCCCTACAACAGACCTTAAACCAGGAGATCTATAACCACTAGAAGTTGATAATTCGAGTAGCCCTACTTATGGACATATCAATTTTCATATTCATCTCATTCAAAGAGGTATTACATCCATAAGCTGTTCCATCATTAGGCCTAAAAACAGATTAAATTCCAGGGCCAGAGAAACCATCCTGCAGGCTGCCCCTGACAGGCATATCCCCAGGCTGGGCAAGTAGCCAAGAGCCCATGTTCAGGACCTGAGAAACAGCTCCTCAGGCTACCTCCAGTGGCCATGCCCCTGAGCAGCTTTGCACCTGACTCCCAGACCTGTGAAACGGCCCTGTGGGCAGCCCCCAGCAAAAACATCACCAGGCCAGCAAAGCAGCTGTGCACCCACATCTCAGGCCCAAGAAATATCCCTACAGGCTGCCCCTAGCAGACAGGATTCCAGGCCAGCTGAAGAGCTGTGTGCCCACAACTGAGGCCTAAGAAACAGCCCCACAAGTTGCTCTGGGCAGGCATATTCCCAGGCCAGACAAGCCACTGCATGCCACCCATTTAAGAAACAGCCCAGTGAGACCATCCCTGACAAAGTCACACCACCATCTCTATAGACTCTCTCAGCCTAGGCTACTGAGAAACTTGCAAATACCACTACTATAGATTATAGCTGAAAAACGATATGAAGACTGAACTACTGAATCTACCTAGAACTGGGCCAATGTGCCCCACCAATCTGATATCCCAAGATGTCATACAATATTCATACAAATATTTCCCTGGGAAATCTACTACATACGATTGAAAGAGGTGATTTTTCCATCAGATACACAGAAATCAATGTAGGGACACATGAATTAGGAAAAAGCAAGGAAACGTCACCTTCAATAAAAACAACAATTCTCCAGTAACAGATCCCAATCATAAGGAAATACGTGAAATGTCAGAAAAAAATTCAAAATAATGATCTTAAGGAAACTCAGATATAAGAGAATACAGATAGACAATTAAATCAGGAAAACAATTCATGATTTAAATGAGAATTTCAACAAATAAATAGATATAAAAAGAACCCAAACGGATATCCTAGAGCTGAAGAATTCGATGACTGAAATAAAATGTAAAACTGTGGACCAGGTACAGTGGCTCACACCTGTAATCCCAGCACTTCGGGAGGCCAAAGTGAGTAGATCACTTGAGATCAGGAGTTCAAGACCACGCTGGCCAATAAGGTGAAACCCTGTCTCTACTAAAAATACAAAAATTAGGCTTGGTGGCTCACGTCTGTAATTCTAGCTACTCGGAGGCTGAGGCATGAGAACTGCTTGAACCCAGGAGGTGGAGATTGTAGTGAGCCGAGATAGTGCCACTACACTCGAGTCTGAGCAACAGAGCAAGACTCTGTCTCAAAAAGAAAAAAAAAAAAAAAATAATGAAATGTACAATTGAGACCAGACCACACAGAAGAAATAATTTCTGAACTTAAAGGCACGTCTATTGAAATAATACAGGCAGATGAAAAAGAATAGAGTGAAGAAAGGCTACAGGACTCACAGGACACAGCTAAAGAAACAAATTATCACATTATGGGAGTTCCAGAAGAAGAGAAGCTCCTAGAATCACAAGAAACTGAATTCTTCAAACAACCTGAACAAACTTGGAAGAGAACCCCTCTAAATAAGAATGCGCTGGCCAACACTTGTATTTCAGCCTTGTGAAATGCCTCTTTTTTTTTTTTTTGAAATGGAGACTTGCTCTGTCGCCCAGGCTGGAGTGCAGTGACGTGATCTCAGCTCACTGCAACCTCCGCCTCCCAGGTTCCAACGATTCTCCTGCCTCAGGCTCCTGAGTAGCTGGGATTACAGGTGCCTGCCACCACGCCTGGCTAATTTTTGAATTTTTAGTAGAGACGGGTTTTCACCATGTTGGCCAGGTTAGTCTCAAACACCTGACCTCATGATCGGCCTGCCTTGGCCTCCCAAAGTGCTGGAATTAGAGGCAAGACACACCACGCCCGGCCAGCCTCGTGAATTCAGTTACACTCTGCCCAGACTTCTGACTTACTGTGAGAAAATAAATAGATACTGTTTTAAACAACTAAGTTTGTGACAATTTGTTACGCAGCAATAAAAAGAGAATACACCTAATGATCATTAGTAAACAAATGAAAATTGCAGTATATTCACCAAATGGAATGCCATGAAACAGCATAGATGAGTCTTAGAAACATAACAGTGGGTGATGTAAGCAAAATGAAATAATGTATTATTTAAGCATCCTACATATATGATTTTTTTTAAAAATTAATTTTCAAAAGGCAAAAAATAAAAACTCATTGAAGTAGTTAACTTCTGGGAAATAGGCAGGAGGATGAAATAGGAGAGAAGCCGATAAGTAGATACAAATTATCCATAATGTTTTAGATTTTAGGTTAGGTTGAGTACTGGTTGGTATCATTATATTATTTTACACATAATTTACATTAGTATTATGGATTATTATTTTGGATCAAATATTATATTTAAAAGATAATATAGGCTGGGCGTGGTGACTCATGCCTGTAATCCCAGCACTTTGGGAGGTCGAGGCGGGTGGATCATTTGAGGTCAGAAGTTCGAGACCAGCCCGACCAACATGATGAAACCCCATCTCTACTAAAAGTACAAAAAAATTAGCCGGGCTTGGTGGCACACACCTGTAGTCCCAGCTACTCAGGAGGCTGAGGCAGGAGAATCTCTTGAACTCAGGAGGCAAAGGTTGCAGTGAGCCAAGATCACGCCACTGCACTCCAGCCTAGGTGACAGAGTGAGACTCCATCTCAAAAAAAAAAAAAAAAAAAAGAAAGAAAGAACAGAAAAAGGAAAATAATATAAAACACCTACATTGGCTTCCTATTTTTCTTAGAATAAAATTCAAATTATGGTCTCTAAGGCTCTGAATAATCTGGTCTCCACCTATCTGGTCTTAAGCCACTTTCCCCCTTGCTTTTTGCTTCATTTCAATGGCTGCCATCTTTTTCTAGGCATAATCTCTTCTTATCTTAGAGCTTTCATACAGATTCATACAGTAATTCTCTAGCCCTGGATCTTTGGTATGCTGACTCCTTTCCTTTAATGTTACCTCAAATATCTTCTCTAATTTTTTTTTTTTTTTTTTTGAGATGGAGTCTCGCACTGTCTCCCAGGCTGGAATGCAGTGGTACGATTTCTGCTCACTGAAACCTCTGCCTCCTGGGTTCAAGTGATTCTCCTCCCTCAGCCTTCCGAGTAGCTGGGACTACAGGTGTGTGCCACCACGCCCGGCTAATTTTTTGTATTTTTAGTAGAGATGGGGTTTCACCATGTTAGCTAGGATGGTCTCGATCTCCTGACCTTGTGATCCACCCATCTTGACCTCCCAAAGTACTGGGATTATAGGCGTGAGCCACTGCGCCCAACCCCTTCTCTAACAATTCTTATAAAAATCAGTCACCTCCTTTATTTTCTACCATCTTTTTGATACCTTCGTAGTTTATTTCTTAATTTATAATTTATTTGTTTTGCTTTGTTATGTCTCTACTCATTATACTCTTAAGTTCTTTCAGAAAAGATACTATGATCTTTAAAGTGATCACTGTGATTCTGAACTAGGTTATTTCAGACCAATCATCTCACCACACAACTATAAATTCTGGACAAAACATTGTCTAAATTGTGTTGGAAAGAATCACTGAGTTATAAAGACAGCAAGGATTTGCATACCAAAGATTCCAGACAGAAAGGAAGTCCAGAGACATGGAGCCCATCATTTGGTGCCATTTTTCCTTCAAGGCATTTATGCTTTGAGATGGCCAAGAAGTTAAAAAGCTGAGCAGAGCTTTGAGATAGAGACATAAGGATGTCAGAACAAAAACCTGAGTCCAGGGCTTGTCGGGATGAGAAGTCCTGGTAAACACCCAGTTGGGACCCCAAAAGGCTTTAAGATAATGACTGTCTCTTTAAATGTTATGACCTAGTTGCCTCATGTGCCTCACACCTAGTCCCAGTCCTGACACTAGGAGTAAGAATAAACCACAAAGAGACTAACCCCCCTCACAGGAACTAAAGCCCAGCTTCAAATCATTTCAATTTCAGTCTTAATTGAATTAAAGTGATCTGGGATTGTTAGTGCTCCTAGCCCAGCTGGTTGCCAGATACAAATGTATACCTTCTCTGTAGGAATATGTAATTAAAATTAAGATCCTCAAAACAGTTCTATAAATTTTCAAATACAATGTCTGGCACTCAATCAAAACAACTAGGCATGTGAGAATATAAGAACTGACTGAAAACTAAGAGAAAAACCCAATAATTTAAATAGACTCCCAGAAGATCCAGATAATGAAATGGTCAGACTTAGATTTTAAAATAGCAATGATTGCTATAAACTGAAAAGTGTACATACCCCAAAATTCATATGTTGAAATCCTACTCCCTTATGTGATACTAATTGGAAGCAGGGCCTTTGGGAGGTAATTGGGTCATGAGGGAAGAGCCCTCATGAATGGGATTTTTGTACTCTTACAGTGAGAGACATGAGAGAGATGATCTCCCTCCACAGTGTGAGGATATGGTAAACAGAAGGCCATTTGCGAACCAACAAGAGGGCCCTCAGCAGGGATCAAATCAGCTGGCACCTTGATCTCGGACGTCCCAGCCTCCAGAACTGAAATAAATAAAAGTCTGTTGTTTAAACCATTCGATCTATGGTATTTGTTATAGCAGCCCGAGCTGACCAAGACAATAATAATAAATATGTCCAAAGAATTAAAAGACAAGGCTGTGGATTTTGGCAGATAAATAGAAACTACAAAAATGAAGGGAAATTCCATAGTTGAGAAATAAAATAACTGAAATTAAGAATTCAATTGATTTAATGGCAGAATAGAAACAAGAAAGAGCTTGTNTTTTTTTTTTGAGATGGAGTCTCGCACTGTCTCCCAGGCTGGAATGCAGTGGTACGATTTCTGCTCACTGAAACCTCTGCCTCCTGGGTTCAAGTGATTCTCCTCCCTCAGCCTTCCGAGTAGCTGGGACTACAGGTGTGTGCCACCACGCCCGGCTAATTTTTTGTATTTTAGTAGAGATGGGGTTTCACCATGTTAGCTAGGATGGTCTCGATCTCCTGACCTTGTGATCCACCCATCTTGACCTCCCAAAGTACTGGGATTATAGGCGTGAGCCACTGCGCCCAACCCCTTCTCTAACAATTCTTATAAAATCAGTCACCTCCTTTATTTTCTACCATCTTTTGATACCTTCGTAGTTTATTTCTTAATTTATAATTTATTTGTTTTGCTTTGTTATGTCTCTACTCATTATACTCTTAAGTTCTTTCAGAAAAGATACTATGATCTTTAAAGTGATCACTGTGATTCTGAACTAGGTTATTTCAGACCAATCATCTCACCACACAACTATAAATTCTGGACAAAACATTGTCTAAATTGTGTTGGAAAGAATCACTGAGTTATAAAGACAGCAAGGATTTGCATACCAAAGATTCCAGACAGAAAGGAAGTCCAGAGACATGGAGCCCATCATTTGGTGCCATTTTCCTTCAAGGCATTTATGCTTTGAGATGGCCAAGAAGTTAAAAGCTGAGCAGAGCTTTGAGATAGAGACATAAGGATGTCAGAACAAAACCTGAGTCCAGGGCTTGTCGGGATGAGAAGTCCTGGTAAACACCCAGTTGGGACCCCAAAAGGCTTTAAGATAATGACTGTCTCTTTAAATGTTATGACCTAGTTGCCTCATGTGCCTCACACCTAGTCCCAGTCCTGACACTAGGAGTAAGAATAAACCACAAAGAGACTAACCCCCCTCACAGGAACTAAAGCCCAGCTTCAAATCATTTCAATTTCAGTCTTAATTGAATTAAAGTGATCTGGGATTGTTAGTGCTCCTAGCCCAGCTGGTTGCCAGATACAAATGTATACCTTCTCTGTAGGAATATGTAATTAAAATTAAGATCCTCAAAACAGTTCTATAAATTTTCAAATACAATGTCTGGCACTCAATCAAAACAACTAGGCATGTGAGAATATAAGAACTGACTGAAAACTAAGAGAAAACCCAATAATTTAAATAGACTCCCAGAAGATCCAGATAATGAAATGGTCAGACTTAGATTTTAAAATAGCAATGATTGCTATAAACTGAAAAGTGTACATACCCCAAAATTCATATGTTGAAATCCTACTCCCTTATGTGATACTAATTGGAAGCAGGGCCTTTGGGAGGTAATTGGGTCATGAGGGAAGAGCCCTCATGAATGGGATTTTGTACTCTTACAGTGAGAGACATGAGAGAGATGATCTCCCTCCACAGTGTGAGGATATGGTAAACAGAAGGCCATTTGCGAACCAACAAGAGGGCCCTCAGCAGGGATCAAATCAGCTGGCACCTTGATCTCGGACGTCCCAGCCTCCAGAACTGAAATAAATAAAAGTCTGTTGTTTAAACCATTCGATCTATGGTATTTGTTATAGCAGCCCGAGCTGACCAAGACAATAATAATAAATATGTCCAAAGAATTAAAAGACAAGGCTGTGGATTTTGGCAGATAAATAGAAACTACAAAATGAAGGGAAATTCCATAGTTGAGAAATAAAATAACTGAAATTAAGAATTCAATTGATTTAATGGCAGAATAGAAACAAGAAAGAGCTTGTGAACTAGAATATAAGTCAGAAGAAAATACCTAGACTGAAGCATAGCAAAAAAAGGACAAGAAATACAGAAAAAAAAAAAAAAAAAAAAAAAA
>NW_016803338.1:4522-26346 GCF_001698545.2 Rhinopithecus bieti | reverse complement strand
TGGTGTATATGTGCCACATTTTCTTAATCCAGTCTATCATTGATGCACATCTGGGTTGGTTCCACATCTTTGCTATTGTGAATAGTGCCACAATAAACATACATATGCATGTGTCTTTATAGCAGCATGATTTATAATCCTTTGGGTATATACCCAGTAATGGGATGGCTGGGTCAAATGGTATTTCTAGTTCTAGATCCTTGAGGAATCGCCACACTGCCTTCCACAATGGTTGAACTAGTTTAATATTTATTTTTAAAATCTATTAATTTTTTGGAATGTATTTTGTGCTAGGTACAATGTTCATATGGCTATATATATTACCTCATTCACTTTTCACAGCAAGCCCATCAGATGAGAGTTATTAGATCCTATTTCATATATAAGAAAGCTAGTATTAGAGAGATTAAACAACTCCTCCCAAGGTCTTACAGCTGGTAAGTGGCAAAGCTAACATTTGAATACAGTCTCTTTGACAATAAAGTTTAGATTCTTAAACTCTATTCTATACTATGCATAGTAGTAAGCACCTTAAACTCAACATGTCCAAAATAGAACTCACCATTTTCCCCTTCTCCAAATATGCTCTTTCCTAAGTGTTCCCTGGTTCAGGAAATAACAGCACCAAATGTATAGCCAATGGTCCCTAAATGTGAACATCTTTTTTCCTCCTTTCCCCTTCTGTTATCTTCCATCTCCAATCAGTCACTTTCTAATTACAGGAGATATAGCTAAACATTCTAAATACTTTACATATTAGTTTGTTCCTCTGTTCCATTATATTAGTCAGGGTTGTCCATAAAATAGAACCAATAGGATGTATATATACATAAATATATTTATGATAAGCAATTGGCTCATGTGATTATGGAGGCTGGTAAGTCCCAAGATCTGCAAAGTTAATCAGCAAGCTGGAGATCCAGGAGAGCCAAAGGTATAATTTTAGACTGAATTCAAAGGCCTGAGAATCAGGAGAGCCAATAGTGTAGTTCCAGTCCAAAGGCTGGTAGGCTGGAGATCAGATCCAGAAGAGCTGATGTTTCAGTTTAAGTCCAAGGGCAGGGAAAAGTTAATGTTCCAGTTCAAAGATAGTCAGGCAGGAGGAATTCTCTCTTACCCCAGGGTGAGTCAATCTTTTTGCTTCATTCAACTTATTGGATGAGGCCCACCCACACTAGGGAGAGCAACCTACTTTCCTCAGTGTGCCAGTTTAAAAGTGAATCTCATCAAAAACACCCTCCTCTCAGAACAATTTTTGGCCAACAGCTAGGTACCTTATGGCTGCTACTAACATGTCATTAGATCTGTTGCATGATATGATCCAAATGGCAGAGCAGCTTGCATGGCAGCCTGGACCTGTTGCAGAGCCTTCTCTTGTTCTGGGTCCCACTCAAAACTAGCAGCTTTTTGAGTCATCCAGTAAGTGGTCCAGAATAACACACTCAAAGTAGGAACAGATTACCTCCAAAATCCAAAGAGGCCCACCTGTGGTTATTTCTCCAGGTGTTGTATCTCTTTTTTGTTGTAGGAGAAGCCAGATGCAACAACCCATCATTCACTGTGTACAGGATATCACCACCCATACCATGGACCCCTAGAAATTTCACTGAAGTAGAAGTTCCTTGAATTTTTGTCATATTTATTTCCCACTCTCTGACACAAAGATGTTTTATCAATAAGTCTAGAGTAGTTGCTACTTCTTGCTCACCGGGTCCAATCAGCACGTCATCAATAAAATGGACCAGTCTGCTATTTTGTGGAAGAAAAAGGCAATCAAGATCCCTGGAAACTAAATTATAATGTAGGGCTAGAGAGCTGATATACTCCTAAGTTAGGACAGTGAAGGTATATTGCTCACCTTGCCAGCCAAAAGCAAACTGCTCCTGATGGTCTTTACTAACAGGCATGGAGAAATAAGCATTTGCCAGATCTATAGCTGCACTCCAGATACCAGGGGATATGTTAATTTGCTCAAACAATGAAACCACATCTGGTGTAGCAGTTGCAATTGAAGTTGTCACTTGGCTAAGCTCACAAGAATCTACTGTCTTCTTCATCTGTCTTCTTCACAGGTCAAATATGGGAGTTAAATGGAGATGTGGTGGAAATCACCATTCCTGTGTTTTTCAGGTCCCTGATGGTGACACTAATCTCTGCAATTCCTCCATGCAGTATTGCTTTCAGTTTACTACTTTCATAGATGGAGGGAGTTCTATGGCTTCTTCTTGGCCTTTCCCAACATAATAGCCTTCAATCAATAGATCAGGAAACCAATGATTCTGCCAGTTACTGAGAATATCTATTCCAATTATGCATTCTAGAACCAGGGAAATAACCACTGGATATGTTCAGGGACTCACAGAGCCAACTGTGAGATGGACCTTAGCCAAAACTCTATTGATCACTTGAGCTCCATAAGTCCTTACTCGGATTGATGGACCACAGTTACATTCAGAGTCTTCTGGAATTAGTGTTAGTTCAGAGACGGTGTCTAGTAGTCCCCCAAAGCCCTGATTGTTCCCTTCTCTGTAGTGCACAATCACCATGATAAAAGGCCACAGGTCCCTTTGGGGAAGACTGGGAGAAATACTAACGGCATACATTTTTGGAAGTATACTAGGGTCCTTTCTTGAGGTGAGCCAACCTCCCTTTCATTAAAGGAGTTCTGAGTCTGTAAAGTAGATCAAGTCTGGGAATTGATTGAGAGGTCATGATTCTGTTTTTATGATGCAGGTTAGACTTTTGTTCCCTTAACCTAGAACTTTTCTGCTTATACAGATCAGGTTAGAATTCAGTAGGCTTCCTATCTATTCATGTCTAGGAACACAGGATCAGATAGCCAACACCATAGGTCTGCACTACTAAGACTATTCTTATTGCTTACTTGATTCTACTGTCCATTATGGTAACCATACCCACCTTGCCTTTGGCAGTTGAGTATCTTCACTTGGTTCCTGCCACCCTGGGGCCCAATTACTCCCATTGCATTTAAGTTTCCCAATTCAGTGACTGCAGGTGCCACTGTAAAGTCTAGCCCAGAGGGAAGAGCAATCACAGAGCTCTTTAAGGATGCCAGGGTACCCTTCACAAACTCACTTCTCATAGTCATGGTAAAACGTGTGTCTTTTGGACCCTCCCAGGATGGGTGAGTCGATCTTAAATGGCAAGTCCACTCTAACATAATTTCTCTGAACCTCTAAAACCCTTCCTCTACATTAATCGAGCATTTCTAACTAATTCACTGTGAGCTATCTTTTGGTTCCTTTTTCAGTCATTCAACTAAACAAGCTATGAGAGCCCTTTCTAACTCCCCAAGCTGCAGCATTAAATGCAAAAATCTCTGCTTAGGCCAGCTGCAGTGGCTCACACCTGCAATCCCAACACTTTCCGAGTCTGAAGTGGGTGGATCGCTTGAGCGCAGGAGTTCGTGACCAGCCTGGGCAACATGGCAAAACCCTGTCTCTACAAAAAATACAAAAATTAGTCAAATGTGGTAACAAATGCCTGTATTTCCAGCTACTTGGGAGGCTGAAGAGGGAGGATTGATTGAGCCTCAAGAGGTCAAGGCTGCAGTGAGCTGTGATCTGTTGCATGGGCAACAGAACAAGACCCTGTCTCCAAAAGTAAATAAATAAAATAATCTCTGTTTAGTAAGTCCATGTCAATAAACTCAGCCTGATCCAACTTTATTTTCCTTCCACCATCATCCCCTGCCCTTAATATCCATCCCTATACATGTTCTCCAGATTTCTGTCTGTATAAATTTAAAAACTCAAATAGTTCTTTTAGAATATATATATGGAGTATATTCCTGAGGACCCAAAGGAGTAAAATTTGCTCACATTTGAGAAGCATAAACCTACAATGATGATGATGGTAATGAAAAATATTTATTAATTTTATAAATAGGTAACAACTAATTAGGCATTTTGCTATTTTCTACCATGTTCTAAGTACTTTACATGTAACTTATTTAATCATCATAGTAACTCAATTGGGTAGTTTAATTTTTATCCCATTCAACAAATGAAGCATAAAGAGCCTAAGTAACTTGCCCAAGGTCGTATAGGATGTGAGCCCATGCAGTCTGGCTCTAGGGCCTGAACTCTCAATCACTGTGTCTTGCCCCTGCCAACTACTCTAGCTCATCCCTTGTTGCTCTCCTCCTTGCTCCTAATCTCTTAGCCACTCTCAACTAAAGACTGTTCTCCAACATAATAGAGCCTCTTATGGCTCCCCACTTTTATTTATGTGCCCTATCAAGAGAATGTGTCCCCTCACTCCTCCAAAATCAGCCAGATGCACTACTACCACTTTTACAAGTCTCACTCCAAGCACTTTCTTTTGTGGAGCCTTACTTAATCATTCTTTCCTCCCCAACTTCCCTAACAAGAATTAGAAGCTCCTTGGCTGTCTCACAGCTCTTTTTTGGCTCTTGAAGGGCTTTTATTCCATTTGCACCATCATAGTAATTATTTTTTATGTTACTTTGCATCAAGGGCAAGGAGAAGGCCTCACATGTCTCTGTATCTGCCATGACTTGGGGATATAGCAGACATTCAATAAATGTTTATTAACTCAATGTATGAAGAAGAAAAATAAATAAACATAAGAAAAAATTCAGCTTTACTATTTCAACAAATCACCAATATCAAATAGATAAAGGATTTTAATGATAATATCCAGTGTTGGTGAGACTATAGGAAAATAAGCACTTCAGAACACAATTTCCCATTCAATACCTAATTCCCTCAATCCCATTTCAGCTTTTTTCCATTTCTTATTCTTGGATAACACTATAGATTAAATCTCTTTCTCAGGTGCTCATTTTCTATAATCTATTTTATTGTTGAAATTTCAAGATTGATTAGCATACTATATTTTAAGTTACTTTTGGTTTGCTAATGACATTTTTTTTTACCATAGACTTTTTACAGATGATTTTATAGCAGTTGGAGTGGTGTGGAGGTAAGGGTAACATTACTATACTGCAGGGCAGAAAATTGATAACTATCAGACAGTCTGATGTTAAGTCTCTCACCTCTTTTCCCAAAAGGGGTATCTCCTTGGCCTGTTTTCCTTATTAAGCTACTCCTCCCTTCCCTCCTTCAGCCATGAACTTGGCACTCCTTCTCTTCTTTTATCTCCACACATCCTCAACTCCTCTATCCAGGGCTATACCCAGAAATTTAAAATTTCTCCCTCTTATTAAGCAAAACAATTCACTACTCTCTGCACCTCAGAGTCTGCCCCATCTTGGCCATGTCCTGGGGACTTCTTAAAAGAACTCCACCAAAATGTTCCACCAAATGGATTAAAATTGTTTTAAATGTCACATGATCTGACCATATTAACGAGACTTAAAACACTTACGTCACGGGATCTGTTCTTTCTGGAGGTGGTGCAGGATTCATAAACATGGATGGTTCAGTAATTTTCTGAAGAGGTTTTAACTGAAAAAAATGTAAGTGTATTTTAGCACTGCTTAGTTACAATTAAAACTCACTAATTGTAATGCCATACCATATTAATACCATAATGCTATGAATAACCCAGGACTATGAAACAGGCCTTAAATGAGACATGTAAGGAAATAAGGAATTAAGAGAGGAAAGAAAAAATTAACATTTATTGAGTACTAAATATTGGCCAAGCATTTTATTATACTTTTAATCTTATTTAACCATCTCAATAAACCTATATGGTAAGTAACTAAGCATATTCTACAGATGATACTGAAGATCAGTAATTTGTTCAAGGCTACACAATAGGCAAAAGTCAGGACTTGAATGTAGCTTTATCTGTCCCCAGTGTAGTGCCCTGTTTACAGTATCACGACAGGTTAAGTAGGGGACCATATCACTGAAAAGTTCATAGATATAAAATCAAGTTTTTATTTTGAACTTTTATTATATATCCCATTTTTTTCCGTACAATTCCTTTGTTCCTGGTTTTTAGTAGATTCCACCTACATAAAATAATACTTGCCCAGTTTTATCTGAAAAGAATACCTCTCCTTAAAAATGACTATTACTACATATTATACTTATGTTCAGACACAAAACCTACCTCTGGAGTTGGTGCTCATATGCTATAACTGTCACAAAAAGAGTAAACAATTAGGGGTCCCTATAAGGCCTAATTATGATAAGAAATTTTAAAATAACAGAAGAAAAGTAAAATTCAAAGCAGAGAAGGGAAAAAAAGCTTGTTCCTTGTGGCTTTCATCTGTATATTACTTCTGATTCAAAATGTATTAAACATCATTATAATATAGGCAAAATTTTAAAACATATTACAGAGATTTCTCAGTTAACATAGTGGTAGACTTGTTTAATAAGGCTGATGTCTTCACTCTCAATTCCTAATTTAAAAGACCCAAAACTTTAAAAGGAAAACTGAAAGTGAAAATGATATGCAAATAAAGGTCATTTCCCCTACACAACAGCAGCATTAACAGGACTGCATTTTTGAATACCACAAAACTGATGACACCTAGGAATATTAAGAGTTCTTTCAATATTTGATGACAGTATATATTCGTACAACTTTTCTGGAACAATTCCTTGAAAAGGTCATTGTTTTGGACAAGAATTTCCTTTCTAGGAATCTGGCCTAAGGACATAATGAAAGAAAAGGATATAGGTTAGTGCATAAAAGTATCTGTGGCAATGTGGACCTATGGTAGTGAATTTAAAGGAGGAAGTCAAAACTAGGAAGATATCTTCTTTGGGTTTATTACTCTCTTGATGAATCAAGGAGAGTTCAAATAACATTAGATGTTGAAATAACTGTGGCGGAAAGGACCATATGAGTACAAAATATTATCTGAATTAGATCAATTACTCCGTTTTGTTTTCCCAGAGCAGGATCTCACTGTGTTGCCCAGGCTGACTCATGTGATCCTCCTGCTTCAGCCTCCAGCGTAGCTAGGATTATAGGTGTGAGCCATCAGGCCAGGTAATTACTCAACTTTTAATAACTATTTTTAGATGCAGAAATCTACACTGATTTCTTGAATATTGGTGCCTTAAATTACATCAATATGTATGTGTACACACAAATAAAAGCAAGTTTTATTTTATTTTTTTGGGACAGAGTCTCACTCTATCGCCCAGGCTGGAGTGCTGTGGTACGATCTCTGCTCACTACAACTCCCGCCTCCCAGGTTCAAGCGATTCTCCTGCTCCAGTCTCCCGAGTAGCTGGGATTACAGGTGCCTGCCACCATGCCCAGCTAATTTTCGTATTTTTAGTAGAGATGGGGTTTTGCCGTGTTGGAAAGGCTGGTCTCGAACTGCCAGCCTCAGGTGATTCGCCCAGCTCGGCCTCCCAAAGTGTTGGGATTATGGGTGTGAGCCACCACGCCTAGCCTAAAATCAAGTTTTATAATAAAGACAAGTCAAATAAAATATCATTGCTTTAAAATGTATAAACAAATCATAGTAAAGTCTCATCTTTCTTTAGGCTGAAGAAAAGCTCACATACCCCAAGATCGGGAGGTAAAGAAGCATCTTTTAAAAATATTTATTTTAAATAATTGATCAAACTAAAATAGAGCCTCAGAAGAGGGTGATTTGACTGAAGAGTTACAACAGAATAATCTTTTAAAAGCGGGGAACTAACCTGATGTGAAAATCCATAACCAAAGTTTCCATAGGAGAACATAAATTCCACCTCCAGCCTGCAGACAAACTAAACATGTGGTAAATTTTATTGTTTGATCAGGATGATATTTTAATGGAGAAATGACAAAAAGTGATATTTTTGCTTTACAAATCTGTAAGTTAGAAAAGCCAAAGTATGAATCTCCTGACTTTTATAAAAGCATTTACACAAGGAACTCCTACAGAAGAATTTATTGAGTTCCTAAAATGTTAAAACTTTTTACGTTAAAGTTAAGTAGTAGTATACAATTAAAATATGGAAAATATCAACTTCTAATTGTTACTAGGAT
Organism: Rhinopithecus bieti; assembly: GCF_001698545.2. NCBI lineage: Eukaryota > Metazoa > Chordata > Mammalia > Primates > Cercopithecidae > Rhinopithecus > Rhinopithecus bieti. Next base: position 18,390 of record NW_016803338.1, on the reverse strand, counting down.
TACACTGAGACACTGACATACATATATATACATGCAGATTCATACATGTATATGAATAAATATACATTCATGCATGTATACTTTTAAATATTTACTAACACTCCTTTTACCTCCAGTCCCAGTTTCAGATAAAATTTTGATTTAGACAAGTGATTTCACTTCTCTGAAACCCAGGTTGCTTATATGTGAAATAAAGGAGGGCATGAGAGGTAATAAAGTCAAGTGTCCATCATTCTGTTTTTTACGTTCCTGGCCCCTGTTTTGGCCATTGGCAGCAAAAGTCTCTCTGAATAGAAAGATCAATTAATCTAACTACTAATTTTAAGCACTTAAAGAGAAATTAAATTAAGAACTGTAAATAACTCTTTAGAAACTCCCCAGAGAGAAAAATAATACTTCCTCAATTTAGCAAGTGAGGCTCCTGAGGCTATGCAGCCAAGGCAGCAGCCAGAGGCATTCTACTCTCTTACCCAATGATTTCTAATTTTATCACCATTTAGCAAAAAAACAAAAAAAAAAAAAAAGAAGAAGAAGAGGAGGAGGAAGAGGAGATTTTTGTTAGTAAATATTGTACTTCCTAACTTCCTATTTCATACATTTCTACTATTTCAAACAGTGACTGGTACAGTAACTAAAAGAATAAAAAACATGTAGGCTACAAATAATATCAGAGTAAAGTTACATGAAATGTTAAGAAAATATTACATGCACATAAAACTTAAGAAGTTTCAGGAAAGTCCTTACTACGTTTCTATGCAACACTTGGACTTCTTCAATGAAGCACCCTTTCTAGAAAAAAAAAATAAAAAATTTTAAATATAGAATTACTCATGTATTTCCCTGTATATTACCTAAACCAAGGGTCCCCAACCCCTAGACCATGGACTGGTACTGGCCCATGGCCCATTAGGAACTGGGCTGCACAGCAGGAAATGAGTGGTGGGCAAGCGAGCAAAGCTTCATCTGCATTTATAGCCACTTCCCATCACTCACATTACTGCCTGAGCTTCACCTCCTGCCAGATCAGTGGGGGCATTAGATTCTCACAGGAGCACGAACCCAATTGTGAACTGTGCATGCGAGGGATCTAGGTTGTGAGCTCCTTATGAGAATCTAATGCCTGATGATCTGTCATTGCCTCCCATCATCCCCAGATGGGACTGTCTAGTTGCAGGAAACCAAGCTCAGGGCTCCCACTGATTCTACGTTCTGGTGAGTTAGTTGTATAATTATTTCACTATATATTACAATGTAATAATAATAGAAATAAAGTGCACAATAAATGTAATGCACTTGAACCATCTCGACCCACCCTCCCCACTCTGGTCTGTGGAAAAATTTGCTTTCACAAAAATCATCCCTGATGCCAAAAGGTTGGGGACCAGTGATCTAAACCACAAATCAGGTAATAATTTTTCAAATGCACATATGAACCTAATAGCCAAAGTACAAACATAAGGAATGTTCAAAAGAAGAAAATAAAAATTCCAAGTTCAAATAACAGAAATAAATGTATTTATATTATGTTGTAGACAAAAATGTTCTGCTAAGTTACAGTTCCCCTTTTGAAAGTCTTAAAGGAATTGCCATGCCTACATTGTTTTTGAGGCTGTATCGAGCATCCTTAACATAACTAACTCCATCTTAGAAAAAGACTCCATTTTATATTTCATAGGGCACTTTGCCAATAAGGATAAGATGTTTCGTTTAATGCACAAATAAAAAAATAAAGACTACGTTCAATCAGATAAGGACAGAAACAAGCACACTCTTCCACTATCTGTTTTCAGCAGAGGACTCTGACTATAAAAGATTAGGCTTTCAGCAGCTCGAAACAGCCATCTTAACTGACACCATCTTACAGCCACTTGTGATAAGAACTTGACTTCTGCCACTGAAGGTTCTGCAACCTCAGACTCCTCCTTGCAAGACTGATGGACTGCCCAGCCCAGACCAGGGCTCCTTTTGTCTTCTTTGCTCCCCATAGGCCAGTTCGTTAACCTTTTCTCCTATTTCTTTTTCCTCTTGATATTAAATGTTACTTTGTTGTGGAATGTAATGTTTACATATTAAGTGTACTATTAGGTATGTTTGCAATATGGACTGACTTGTGGAGTGGCCTGAGCCTGTGTGCCCATGGCATGCCAAGTGAACGGGAGGTACTAAGGAGAACTGGCTCCTTGGGAACTCCATGTAGCTTGCGGCTTTCGTGATTGAAATAGCATTAATAAAAGCCTGACATTGTAGAAAGACACAAACATGCATGGGCCTGGTTACCTCTAACCTTGCATCCTCCTGAGAGATGGGTTACTTAAACATAATTTTACATGATAAGCTGACTCCTGATAGGACTGAGTACTTCTCTCATCTCTCAGGGATGGCTGGATCTTTCAAACCACGTTAATCTTTGGTATCCTTGCTCAATATCTAGTCATCTCTGCTGTTATGAATAGGTCCACAATTTTTCAGAAACTTTTTGAGTGCCAAAATGACACCAGAAGTAAAAAATTCCATACCTGGCCTATGTGACAAGTCACAATCAATATACAATGAAGACTTTGTTTCATGCACAAAATTATTTAAAATATTATATAAAATTACCACTAGGCCATGTGTATAATATGTATATGAAACATAAATGAACTTCATGTTTAGAATTGGGTCTCATCCCCAAGCTATCTCATTATGTGTATGCAAATATTCCAAAAAAAAAAAAAATTAGAAGTCCAAAATGCCTCTGGTCCCAAGCTTTTTCAGATAAGTGATATTTAACCCGTACAGACATTCTGGAAAATACTATGGGTGTTCCTCAAAAAATTAAAAATATCATTACTATATGATCCAGCAATCCCACTTCTGAGTATACATTTAAAGGGACTGAAATCAGTATGTCAAAGAGATATCTGCACTCATGTCAGCATGATAGCCAAGGTACGGAAGCAACCTAGTGTCCATCACCAAATGAACAGATGAATATGTGGTGTATATACCTACATGCAATGGAATACTATGCAGCTTTAAAATAAAAAGAAATTCTGTCATTTGTGACATGGATGAAACTGGAGAATTTTATGCTAAGCGAGATAAGCCAGGCACAGAAAGACAAACACTGTATGATCTCACTTATCTGTGGAATCTAAAAAAGTCAATCTCATAGAAACAGTAGAAAGGTGGTTACCAGAGGCTGGGGAGTAGGGGTAGGAATGGAGAAAGGGAAGATGTGTATAAAGTTAGATTGGAGGAGCAGGTTCTAGTGATCTACTACTGCACTGCCTGGTTAATGATAACATATTGTATATTTCAAAATTGCTGAATAAAATAGATTTTCCTCATCCTCATTATAAAAAAAGATAAGTTGGTGAGGTGATGGAAATATTAATTGGTTTGATTGAATCTTTTTCAGTATATACATAGATCAAAACATCACATTGTACCCCATAAATATATGTAGTATTTGTCAATTAAAAATAAATAATCAGCTAAAAAATTAATTTATGGGCAAACAGAGGAATATATCCATATGGAATTTTATACAGCAGCAAAAAATTAACACTAGCTAAGTGTATTAATATTAGAAACATACTATATTTAGAAATATAAAGTAATATTTCTACAATCATATGTAAGTAGTAAAGCTATGAAAAAATAAGGGAATAATAAATACAAAGTTTTGGATAATCATTTTTTCTTGAGGGAGAGGGAGGAGACAGAAGATGGCATCAAGCAGCAACATAAAGACTTGAACTCTATGTTTATTGTAATAAAACAGAGAAAATGCAAAAATCTTGCATTATAAAAGTCCTTTAGACCTCATCTTCTCCCTATGCTATATGCTATGGTTGTCATATGCATTACCTCTCCAAACATTATAAACCGCACAGATCAGGTTATAATTTTTATTTTAAATAGTCACACAAATTTTAAAGAAAGTTATAAGAAAACAATAGCCTTTCCTCTAGCACCTCCATTCTGCTGTTGACCCCATTCCACAAATTTTTAATTTCAGATATTTTACTTCTCAGTTCCAGAATACGCATTTGGGTCTTTTTATATTTTCTATTTTTCTGTTTATGTTTATAAGAAAGAATTGGAAAGAAACTCTGAACAATGAAACATTATATTAGAATTGTGGAATGATGGGTGATTTTCAAATTTTAAAAAATTTACCTTTGTATTTTACAATATTAGCATATTATTGATCTTATAAAAATAAATATTGAAAAGTTTGCATATATGCTTCTAGTCTAAGTATCTAAGTTTCTACATTTTCTTCAACAAAAATTAACTAATAAGTAATGTCACATTTTTTGATGCCTAAATTGCCATAGTCAAAGGAACTTTAGTCATTTCCAAAGATCTTCTCCCAAAATATTTTTGAGACTCTCTGGTTGCTTATACTTACGCATTACTCCATATGTTTATCTCCTTCTTCATCTCTTTCTATGTATTAGAAATTTATCTGATTTTCCCCAAGTTCTTATCATGAAAATTTTCAAACACACAAACCACTCAAAAGACTCCAATAAATACGCTCCATGGAGGATTAAAGAAATTCAAATATTTGTTTAACAACTGTTAAAATTGTTTAACAGTGTGCCATTTTTAAAAATCTCTGTGTGTGTATGGATATATGTTTGCTGATCTATTTATAAGTTGCAATCATCATTACTCTTCACTCCCAATGTTAAAACTTTACCTTGGATACTACAAAAATAAGAATATTCATACATATATATCTACAATATCAGTATTACACCCAAGAAAATTAACAATTCTAGAATTTTTTCTAATATTCAGTAAATATTTATTAGATTTTCCTAATTGTCCCAAGAATGTCTTTTATTTATGTTTATGCTTTTTTTTTGAGACAGGGTCTCACTCTGTTGCCCAGGCTGGGGTGCAGTGGTGCAATCATGGCTCACTGCAGCCTCTATCTCACTGGGCTTAGGTGATTCTCCTGCCTCAGCCCCGCATGTAGCTGGAATTACAGGCAGGCGTCACCATGCCTGGCTAATTTTTTGTGGGTGTTTTTTTGTGGGTTTTGCTTTGTGGGTTTTGGGGGTTTTTTTGTTTGTTTGTTTGTTTGTTTGTTTGTTTGTTTTAGAGAAGGTGTTTCACCATGTTCCCCAGGCTGGTCTCAAACTCCTGGGCTCAAGCAATCCACCTCCCTCAGCCTCCCAAAGTCCTGGAATCACAGGTGTGAACCACCATGCCTGGCTCCCAAGAGAGTCTTTTATAACTTTTTCAAATCTGTATTCAGTCAAATTGGTTGTATCTCTTTAAATCTAGAACAGTTTCTTCCATCTTTGGTGCATTTTGTTTTTTTAATGATCACAGCTATTTAAAGAATCTACACTGGTATGTCCCATTTCTGTACTTATCTTAAGGTATTAACTTTTTCCCTACTTACTAAATTCCCGTAAACTTGAAGTTAGTTCTACACTCAGCTTGATTAGATTTGGGTTAAACTTTTTTTTTTTTTTTTTTTTTTTTTTTGAGGGAGGGTCTTGCTCTGTCACCCAGGCTGGAGTGCAGTAGCACGATCATAGCTCACTGCAGTCTTGAACTCCTGGGCCCAATCGATCCTTCTGCCTCAACCTCCCAAGTCACTTGGACTATAGGCACATGCCACCACACCTGGCTAATGCTATGTGTGTAGAGACAGGGTCTTGCTATGTTGCCAGGCTGGTCTCCAACTCCTGGCCTCAACAACTCTCCCACTTTAGTCTCCCAAAGTGTTGGGATTACAGGCCTGAGCCACCGCAGCCAGCCAGGTTAAACATTTCTGATGACGATAAGTCACAGATAATGTTGTGTACTTTACATTGTATCACTAAAGGAAGTACATGATGCTGAGTTATCCACAATTCATTATGCTAAATTCGAGCTCTTGGTTAAAGTGGCAACTACCACATCTCTCTATTGTAGAGGAACATTTCCCCTGCACTGTTACTATGGTGCCATGCAAATATCTTGCTTCCCAATAACCTTTTACCTAACGGTTTTTAGTGCCATTGCTAAATATTGACTGAATTAATCATTACTCATTATAAAGAGTTGCAAAAACAATAATTTGTAATTCTTTCATTACTTCTACGTTCATAAACTGGTATTCTTTTGTTTTAAAATTTTCTTTTCTTCCTATGCCACCTCTTTTCTTTTTTGAAGATTACCACGGAGTCACGAATTTTCCTTTATTCAGAATGTTGTAATTATCTATGTTCAAGTTATTCTGAAGTTGGCCAATAGGAGTCCCTGCAATCTGGCTGTTGACATAACCCCATTAGTCTTTGAAGACTTCCTTGCTGTATGCAACAAAAAATATTCCTGAAAATACTTTAGGTTGTTTATACTTATTCACTAATCAATAAGGTCTTGACTCTGAGTTCAACACAACCACAAAATGAGCTGCTGGAAAGTGAAAAGGACTCCTAGAAAGGAGAAAACAAGAGGGAAGCAACCACAAAATCTGTATATAAACTCTGCCCAAATTTTTGGCTAACTAAAAGACACATGCACAAGGAAGTCTGTAAGCAGCCCAGCTAAGGATGAAAGAACTAAACCAAAATTTGTGTTGCCAACTAAGAGACAGAGTTTGCGGCTTCAGTCATGTCTTAAGACATTTCAGAAACATAATAAAACTTGTTAACTCTATTTAGCCATTCTACAATGTATACATATCTCAAAACATCATTCTGTACATGATAAATATATGCAACTTTTATTTGCAAATTTAAATAGCCAGGCACGGTGGCTCAGGCCTGTAATTCCAACACTTTGGGGGACTGAGGCGGGCAGATTATTTGAGCTCAGGAGTACGAGACCAGCCTGGGAAACATAGCAAAACCCTGTCTCTACTAAAACTACAATGAGTAGTCAGGTGCAGTGGCATGTACCTGTAGTCCCAAATAGTGGGGAGGCTGAGGCAGGAGAATCCCTTGAGCCAGGGAGGAGGAGGCTGCAGTGGGCCAAGAAATTTTATTTTCCAGAAAGTTAGTTAGTGATACAACCTAAAAGTCTAAGTGTGGGTTTTTTGGTTACTTAATTTCATATATATATATTCTGGAAAATATTTTCTTTTTGCGATGGAGTATTGCTCTTGTTGCCCAGGCTGGAGTGCAATGCACGATCTCGGCTCAGCGCAACCTCCGCCTCCCAGGTTCAAGCAATTCTCCTGCCTCAGCCTCCCAAGTAGCTGGGATTACAGGCATGCGCCACCACGCCCAGCTAATTTTGTATTTTTAGTAGAGATGCGGTTTCTCCATGTTGGTCAGGCTAACCTTGAACTCCCGACCTCAGTTGATCTGTCCACCTCAGCCTCCCAAAGTGCTGGGATTACAGGCTGGAAAATAAATGTTTAAAAACATTATGCTATTATAAGCCAACTCTTTTAAAAAATATATAGCCAAAGGGAGATTTTATTTCTTAAGCACACGAATTTGAAGGCAGATGATAAACAAAAAAAGTCCGTCAAGTATAATAAATCACAACAACAAACTGGACAACCAACTGGCAACATGATACCAAGGTGAAAAAAATCATTTATACATACCTGAATTACTTCATAAAGATGTACCTCAACACTCCCTAACAAGAAGGCACGTTTTTCTCTATTGTCATATTGTATGAGTTCCAACAAAATATTATTCCGCTCATCATCATAACGTCTGGGAACCTCAATATCAGAATATATAAGAAAAGCAGCATTAAATTTGAGCCTAAATATTTCTGAACACATACATCCAATACACTATTACATTATTTGCATACCTAGTGATTCGTTTTTGTATGTCATTAGCTTTGTAACTTTCAACCTCACAGTCACACATATACTAATATCAACAAAATGAAGATCTTGCTTATATCTAACGGCAATTATCGTCTTTTGGAAACACTCATTGCCTACATTCTCTTTTTAACTCTACGCAAAAGTTCACCCTCAATATTCTATTGAAATTACACTATCAAAGATAATCAACTACCCAATACGAAATCCAAATAATCCAGATAATCCAAATACAGGTTATAAAAATATCCAACACTAAAAAATATCTAATATCCTTTTCAGTCTCTGTTCTTGAACTTTTTGATAACATATATACTATTGCCTGAACTTGAAACTCTCTCCCAACCCTGAGCTCTGGAGCACAGTACCATTATTATGTAACCTTTAATATCTGTACACTCTCTTGCTAATTAGAAAAAAAGTCATGCCTCCCCACTCCTAAGAATCCAGGTGCCTTCCTACAGTGTCTCTCCTGATGGTTGACATCAGAGCCTATATCAGCCTTCTTAAAGTCATGTTCGTGACTGTCTTCCCCTGAGAAATGAGAAAAAAGGGATCTGCAAGCCCTCAGCAGACTAGTTAACAGGGCAGGCTCTGTTTTTCCACAATTTAGCATTCGGATTATCAGAAACGGAAAACTACAAATGCTCAATAAAATATTTAAAATACCATTTTAAAAGCAAAACAGGGTTAATAAAATGGTGAGACGTACTCATATGAAACTCCAAGTACTGGCAGACAGAGAAGTAAACTAGACCCTGAAGTTACATTTGCCCTAAGGCACTTCCCAATTAGGTGACCTAAAACTGCAGTTTGTATGGTCTTGAAAGGCAAATAAGAGAGAAGACAAGACAGGATACATTTAACAGACAGTCCTTGCCCAACCGTCCTCCCAGAAAGCTGAGAACCCAAAGGGCCATTGGCTTCGGTGAATGGAGAACCCCTTCTCCCATCATGTATCTATAGAAGGCTGCAAGGAAAGTTGTATTGCTGAGTAGAACAGAGTGCGGGGGGTCCCTAATAAGCTATAAACAAAAACCGGTTCAGTGAAATTGCAGCCTAAAGTCACAGGCACTGAATCTTATAAAAAATTTCGAGCCAGACACGTAAATTGGTTTACATGGTAAACTTTATATTATGTATATTCTGTCATAACATAAACAAATAAACAGGTCAACTTAAATTTTAAAAAATATCTCAAGTGGAATTTAGTTTAAAACTGTCCCAAACTGGTAGTGGACTCGGTTGCCTTAGAAGAAACAAATCTTTCGTAGAGCTACTGCTTCATCCTAGACCTCAAAGAAGTTCCACAAATAATTTTCCAAGGAAAATGAGCAATTAACAGTCAAAATAACTCAGTCAGCATGGAAACAAAGTGCCACAAATGACAATAGCAAAATAGACCCCAAAAAACTTTAAATATTGGAATTTTAATGAGCTATGTTTACTATGTTTAAAGGAACAAAACAAAGCTGAAAATATACTCCTGGCACAGGAAACTAAAAATGATTTAACAAACCTAAACAAGGAACAACTTGTAGAAATGAAAACTAAAACAATTGAATAAAAACACTGTATCAACTTAACCACAAATCTGATGCAGCTCTGGAGAATTAATGAACCAGAATTAAGGAATCCCAGCACTTTGGGAGGCCAAGGCAGGTGAATTGCTCCAGCCCAGGAATTTGATACTAGCCTTGGCAACATGGCAAAATCCCGTCTCTCCAAAAAAATATGAAAAGTAGCCAAGCATAGTAGTGCACGTCTTTAGTCCCAGTTACTCAGGAGGCTGAGATAGGAGGATCACTTGAGCTCAGAAGGTTGAGGCTTCAGTGAGCCGTGATGGTGCCACTGCCCTCCAGTGTGGGTGACAGAGACCCTGTCTCAATAAAACTAATAATAATAAAATAAAATAAAGATCACAAGAATTACGTAGAATGCAAGGCAGAGAGACAAAGTGATGAAAAATATTTTTTATAGGTTAAAAGATATGGAAGATAGTGTAAGAATACCTAACATAAGTTAACCAGAGTCCAAGGAAAGGAAATAAAGGATTAAGAAAATGGAGCAGAGAGTCACTATTTTAAGAAATATTAGCTAGCCGGGCATGGTGGCTCATGCCTGTAATCCCAGTACTTTGGGAGGTCGAGGTGGGTGAATCACGAGGTCAGGAATTTGAGACCAGTCTGACCAACATGATGAAACCTTGTATCTACTAAAAAGACAAAAATTAGCTGGGCGTGGTGTCACGCACCTGTAATCCCAGCTACTCAGGAAGCTGAGGCAAGAGAATCGCTTGAACCTGGGAGGTGGAGGTTGCAGTGAGCCGAGATTGTGCCACTGCACTCCAGCCTGGGTGACAGAGTGAGACTCTGTCTGAAAGAAAGAAGGAAGGAAGGAAGGAAGGAAGGAAGGAAGGAAGGAAGGAAGGAAGGAAAGAAAGATTAACTAATAATTTTTCATAACTAATGAACATCAACAATCCAGGTCAAGCAGCCAATAAATCCGAACATAATATACAGAAACCCAAATACAGACACATCAGAGTGAAATTAGAAGAAAAATATTTATAACACACACACAGAGAGGAAGATACATTATTTTCAAAGGTGACAGACTGACAAGTGACTTCTCTTCAACAAATATGGATGCTAAGAGATAGTGAAATGATACTTCAGAAAATAACTGCAAATTTACAATTCTATACTCAATAAAATTTTCATTCAAAAATGAGAATGGCATAAAGACCTTCAAACTAACAAAACAGAAAACCAAACACCACATGTTCTCACTCATAAGTGGGAGTCGAAAAATGAGAACACATGGACACAGGGAGGGGAACATCACACAGGGAGGGGCCTATCAAGGGGTGGGGGGATAAGGGAGGGATAGCATTAGGAGAGATACCTAATGTAGGTGACGGTATGATGGGTGCAGCAAACTACCATGGCACGTGTATACCTATGTAACAAACCTGCACATTCTACACATGTATCCCAGGACTTAAAGTATTTAAAAAAAAAAAAAAATCTCTACAGAAAAAAAAAAAAAAAAAAAAAAAAAACACCAGGCAAACAAAATAATTACATCACCAATTAACTCTCATAGGAAAAATAATTTTAAATAAATAGTTATGACAGAAGGTAACTGACCCCAGGAGGATGATCTGAGCTGTAAGAAAAGTTAAAGTGGCAAACATGTAGGTAAACCAAACAAATATAGACTATATTAAATAAATACAAATTACAACTCAGGGGAATTAAAAATACAAAAAAAAAAAGAGACAATAATAACATATTAGTTGAGGGCAATAAATGGAATTAAAGTTTCTAAGATCCTTGCTCTTCCCAGGAGAAGGATGAAGGATGAGGGTATTGTTAAACATCAGATTTGATAAGCATACAAAATTTCTATGATAGCCATTTTTTAAAAGAGTAGTGCATAATCTCCAAAACAAGAAAGAAGAAAAATGGAATGAAATTGTAAAATACAGTTGACCCTTGAACGACATGGTTTGAGCTGCATGAGTCCACTTATACATGGTTTTTTTATATAAAAGTTAGACCCAGTGTGCCTGCCTCTCCTTCTACCTCCTCCACTACTTCCTCCTCTCCCACCTTTGAGAGAGCAAGACCAACCTCTCTTCTTTCTCAGCCTGCTCAATGTGAAAACAAGAATGAAGACCTTTATGAGTTAATGAACAGTAAATATGCTTTCTTTTGCCTATGATTTTCTTCACATTTTCTTTTCTCTAGTTGCAGTATTGTAAGAATACAATATATAAAATATAACATACAAAATATGTGTCAATCAACTGTTTATGTTATTGGTAAAAATTCTAGTCAATAGTAGACTATTAGCAGTCTACTGACTGGGGAAGTCAGAGTTTTGACTACAGAGTGGGGGTCAGTGCCTCAGTGCCTGTGTTGTCCAAGCATCAACTGTATTCAATCCCGGAGATGAAGAAAAGAAGACAAAAGAGGAAGGAAGAAAAAATAATCCACAGCAGGGACGCCCAAGATGGCCAAATAGGAACAGCTCCCAGCGTGAGTGTCACAGAAGACAGGTGATTTCTGCATTTTCAACTGAGGTACCGGGTTCATCTCTCTGGGGCGATTGGACAGGACAGTCAGTGCTGGTCAGTGGGTGCAGCCTGACCAGCGAGAGCTGAAGCAAGGTGAGGCATCGCCTCACCTGGGAAGCACAAGGGGGAAGAGAATTCCTTTTCCTAGCCAAGGGAAACTGAGACACACAACACCTGGAAAATCGGGTAACTCCCACCCTAACACTGCACTTTACCAAGGGTTTTAGCAAACAGCACACCAGAGATTATATCCCATGCCTGGCCCAGAGAGTTCCATGCCCACAGAGCCTCCCTCATTGCTAGCACAGCAGTCTGAGATCTCACTACAAGGGGACAGCGAGGCTGGGGGAGTTGCACCTGCCATTGCTGAGGCTTAAGTAGGTAAACAAAGCTGCCGGGAAGCTCGAACTGGGTGGAGCCCACCACAGCTCAAGGAGGCCTGCCTGCCTCTGTAGATTCCACCTCTGGGGACAGGGCATTGCTAAACAAAAAGCAGCAGAAACCTTGGCAGATGTAAATGACCCTGTCTGACAGCTTTGAGGAGAGCAGTGGTTCTCTCACCATGGAACTTGAGATCTGAGAACAGACAGACTGCATACTCAAGTGGGTCCCAGACCCCTGAGTAGCCTAACTGGGAGACATCCCCCACTAGGTGCAGACTGACACCTCACATCTCACACGGCTGGGTACACCTCTGAGACAAAGCTTCCAGAGCAAGAATCAGACAGCAAAACTTGCCGTTCAGCAGTATTCTATCTTCTGCAGCCTCTGCGGCTGATACCCAGGCAAACAGGGTCTGGAGTGGACCTCAAGCAAACTCCAACAGACCTGCAGATGAGGGTCCTGACTGTTAGAAGGAAAACTAACAAACAGAAAGGACACCCACACCAAAACCCCATCAGTACATCAGCATCATCAAAGACCAAAGGCAGATAAAACCACAAAGATGGGGGAAAAGCAGTGCAGAAAAGCTAGAAATTCAAAACATCAGAGTGCATCTCCCCCTCCAAAGGAACGCAGCTCATCGCAAGCAACAGAACAAAGCTGGATGGAGAATGACTTTCACGAGTTGAGAGAAGAAGGCTTCAGACGATCAAACTTCTCAGAGCTAAAGGAGAAACTACGTACCCAGTGCAAAGAAACTAAAAACGGTGAAGAAAGAATGGAAAAATGGATAACTAGAATAACCAATATAGAGAAGTCCTTAAATGACCTGATAGAGCTGGAAACCATGACACGAGAACTATGTGACAAATGCACAAGCTTCAGTAACTGATTCAATCAAATGGAAGAAAGTATCAGTGATTGAAGATCAAATGAATGAAATGAAGCGAGAAAAGAAGTTTAGAGAAAAAAGAGTAAAAAGAAATAAACAAAGCCTCCAAGAAATATGGGACTATGTGAAAAGACCAAATCTATGTCTGATTGGTGTGCCTGAAAGTGACGTGGAGAATGGATCCAAGTTGGAAAATACTCTGCAGGATATTATCCAGGAGAACTTCCTCAACCTAGCAAGGCAGGCCAACATTCAAATTCAGGAAATACAGAGAATGCCACAAAGATACTCCTCGAGAAGAGCAACTCCAAGACACATAATTGTCAGATTCACCAAAGTTGAAATGAAGGAAAAAATGTTAAGGGCAGCCAGAGAGAAAGGCCGGGTTACCCACAAAGGGAAGCCCATCAGACTAACAGCAGATCTCTTGGCAGAAACTCTACCAGCCAGAAGACAGTGGGGGCCAATATTCAACATTCTAAAAGAAAAGAATGTTCAACTCAGAATTTCATATCCAGTCAACCTAAGTTTCGTAAGTGAAGGAGAAATAAAATCATTTACAGATAAGCAAATTTCTGAGAGATTTTGTCACCACCAGGCCTGCCCTACAAGAGATCCTGAAGGAAGCACTAAACGTGGAAAGGAACAACCAGTACCAGCCATTGCAAAAACATGCCAAAATGTAAAGACCATCGATGCTAGGAAGAAACTGCATCAACTAA
>NW_016803338.1:0-1416 GCF_001698545.2 Rhinopithecus bieti | reverse complement strand
AAACAACAGGTGCTGGAGAGGATGTGGAGAAATAGGAACACTTTTACACTGTTGGTGGGACTGTAAATTAGTTCAACCATTGTGGAAAATAGTGTGGCGATTCCTCAAGGATCTAGAACTAGAAATACCATTTGACCCAGCCATCCCATTATTAAGTATATACCCAAAGGATTATAAATCATGCTGCTATAAAGACACATGCACATGTATGTTTATTGTGGCACTATTCACAACAGCAAAGACTTGGAATCAACCCAAATGTCCAGCAGTGACAGACTGGATTAAGAAAATGTGGCACAGATACACCATGGAATACTATGCAACCATAAAAAAGGATGAGTTCATGTCCTTTGTAGGGACATGGATGTAGCTGGAAACCATCATTCTGAGGAAACTATCGCAAGACCAGAAAATCAAACACTACATGTTCTCACTCATAGGTGGGAATTGAACAAGGAGATCACTTGGACACACGAAGGGGAACATCACACACTGGGGCCTATTGTGGGGATGGGGCAGGGGGAGGGATAGCATTAGGAGATATACCTAATGTAAATGATGAGTTAATGGGTGCAGCACACCAACATGGCACATGTATACATATGTAACAAACCTGCACATTGTGCACCTGTACCCTAGAACTTAAAGTATAATAAAAAAAAAATGCTTTACAAAGTTTTATCAAAAGCAAGCATTTTCCTGAAATGCTTGTATTAGACCATAATGCTTACATCAATATCTCCTTGAAAAGGTAAAATTAAACTCAGTTTTTATCTACATAATCACAGATTTCAGAACAGAATAATTTGCATGAAGTTTATTTTACTGTTTTGAATTTACATAAAGGAGTACACAAAGTCATGAGCTCAAGATTAGAATAACTAATATGACAATGTTCATGTTTACTTCCCATTTTGTGACACCACTGATTCAAGAGCTCATATACCTTAAAATTCATTCATGCATATTTTCAACTATATAGTTTATGGAAGCAGGTATGATAAATTATGTTATTTCCATTTTAAGTGTTGCTCTGTGAAAGGAATATGGTACATAATTATGGAGATGACACTGGTAATTAGTTCAGAGAAGCAGCAGAACCTACATAATTTTTAATACATGGTTGAATTAAAAGAGTGTTTTCAATAACACTTCAACATTTATTTCCTTATTTATTATATAAGTGGAGAAAATGTACCTTATAATCATTAAATTATCATTATGAATAATTTACTGGTCCTGAAAACAGGTAAACAGAGTCAAGAAATCTACCTTAACTACCTGTATAGTCAACACTTTCTAAAATGTTGTACCTTTCGATTATTCAAAGCCTATTTGCATATAATTAGCTTTATTAAGTAGTATATTTTTGTTTGATGATTAACTCAACACCAATCAGATAAAATTGAATGTGAG
>NW_016803337.1:4634-8067 GCF_001698545.2 Rhinopithecus bieti | reverse complement strand
CCTCCTCAGCTCACTCCACCACTCTAAGCTGAATTCACAGACAGATCCTTCTTCACACAAATACAGACAGGATCACTTCATCCAAAGTGCCAGTGGAAGTGTCAGGTTGATGGAAAAGTAATTGCACCATTTAATTGTCATTGAAAGCAATGGACAAAACCGCAATTACTTTCGCACCAACTAATAGAAGAAAACACATAGGAGGGAAGGTAATGAGTCCAGTTACGGAAACGCAAAGTGGAGACTTGTGAGTGCCCCTGAGGAGAAGGAGCCTTCAGGGATTTGTCCTAGAAATGCAGATTCGAGAGTCAGCAGCAGGCAGTAATAGGCAGAACCATGAGATAGAAGCTGCTCGTCTGTAATTATGTAATTAAAATAATGATACCTTAGAGTCGCTTAGTACTTTATAATTTTCAAAACACTTTTATGTATGTTATTATATTTAATCACCATAATATTTTAAATTTCAGTGATACGAAACCTGCTGCATATTATAAAAATGTTTTAATATGTTTCTATCCTAGAGATAAAAGAAAAAGATGACCGAGAAAAGTGTAAAGGAGAGAATATTATTTCTTATCTTTCCCTCATAGGCTCTTAATTGAGACATTTTCCTGAAAACAAAAGTCAGATTAACAAGAGAAAAGCCAGGATAAGTTTAGTAATGCGTACAGTACCCATCGCACAGAAGAGGCCTCAGTTCAAAATATTTCTCTCTCAAGGCAGTGGCTTGAGGGATTTACTTATATAGTATTTTGTCAAAGAGCCATAAATCCTCTATAGTAACACGGTAAAGAAGAGAATATCTTCAGGCTTCCTAAAGGCAAGAAAACTTTGGAATGTAAATTTATGAGAAGAGTAAAGTCTGCTCCTAGATGCTCTGGTGCTGCTGTCTCTGAACTGATAAGCAAGCATTGGAAAGCAGCCTATCTTTAAGTGGGAAAGGTGGAGGAGTGAACGTAGACTTTTGTCTTTATAAATTGCTGTCCTGACATCACGCAGGCAGAGGGAGGGGCAGGATACCCCATGCATTCTTCAGCTCAACAATCCTCAGTATTCTGGAGAGGATTATTTTGCTTCCTTCAAAGGCTAGGCAACTGGTATTTGTTGAACTCGTGTTATATGCCAAGAAATGTACAAGATGTTTATGCCATTATCTTACTTAATCCAACAAAAAAATTATGAGAGCAAACCGTATTCTCACTTTACAGATAAAGAAAATAAGGCTCAGAAAGCTTATGTAACTTGGCCAGTGTCACACAACTAGCAAGTGTTCAGGCCATGTTCTCCCAGGTCTGTCTCACTGGGGAGTTCATTCGCTTACACAACAGCCTTTGCTGGTGAGTGGCGATTAGGCCTGGTGGAACTGTCATCAATAAACCAAGTGTGTTCAAGGTGAGAAACAGGAAAGAAGAAAATATGGGGAAATGGAGTGAACGTCTGGTGGATCAGAGAAATACAGTCATGGGGTTCAGATGTGGTATCAGGATTAATGTGGGAGGCTGGATTGAAGTCCGGGCCAGGAACAATTGTAATTGTAGGAGACTTAACAAAGAGTGAGTATAGCTGAAGGAACCGCGGAGCAGAAAGTATATGAGTCAGGTGGGAGGAAGAAAATAAATTTTGGAAGTTATGAGAACTGCAGAGAGTGGGTTGAGCATAGTTTGTGATTTTGAGGGCCCCTATAAGTATTAAAACAGCAGGAGCAACCGCACGCAGACATGAGGGTTAGGCTAGAACAGTAAGGTAAAGTTGTTTGGACAGAAAGGCTACAGGGCGTGGTCCCGGCTCTTGTGTAAGAATTCCAACCACACACATATTCTAACAGCTAGGATTGTTTTTTGTTTGTTTTTTACCAAATGCAAGCAGGCATGAGGTAAGTAAAAATCACAGTCATGAAAATAGTCATGACTATTTTCACTCAGTCATGGAGTAGAGGTCAGGGGGAGGGATAGCATTAGGAAAATACCTAATGTAAATGACGAGTTAATGGGTGCAGCACACGAACATGGCACATGTATACCTACATAACAAACCTGCACATTGTGCACATGTACCCTAGAACTTAAAGTACAATTAAAAAAAAAAAGCGTGACAGGAACTGAATTTATCCCCCTTCTTAAACTAAGAAACAAGACAAAATTTGTGAAGCAATGGGTTTCAGACGTACAGCAGAGAGTAAGGAATAGTGACAACTGAGAGAACGAAAATAAGCAAGATGAGACCAATGACATCCACAGCCTATTGACTGAAGAGGTATTGACTGGAGAGGATTTTAGGCAAAATGGTAGTAAAGGTATATTAGCCAGAGTGGAACAGAACTGGTAAAAGATATTTATGTCTATATCTATCTATATATAAAAGAGAAAAGAGTGAGAAGAGGAACAGGCAGATGGGGATGGGGAGAGAAGATGATTGGTTTAATTTACTATGGAAATTGGCTCATGTAATTATGGAGGCAGAGAAGTTCCATCATCTACCATCAGCAAGCTGGGAAACAATCCAAATTTGGAGACCTAGTAATCAGGGGGATCTTGATGTCATAATCTAAAGAGATGGTATAAAGTCTAAAGAGTTGGTATAGGAGGCTAAAGACCTAAGAACCAGGATCTCTGATATCTAAGGTCAGGAAAAGATTGATGTCCCAGCTCAAGAAGAGAGAGTGAATCTGCTCTCCTCAACCTTTTTGCTGTGTTGGGCTCTCAGTGGATTGAAAGATGTTGATCCATGTTAGTAAGGGTGATCTTTACTCAGTTGACCAATTCAAATGCTAATGTCTTCTGGAAACAACTTCTCAGACACACCCAGAAATAATGTGATATGGTTTTCTCTGTTCCCACATAAATCTCATCTTAAATTGCAGTTCCCATTATTCCCAGGTGAGGTAGGAGGGACCCGGTGGGAGGTAATTGAATTATGGGGTGGCTCCCCCATACTATTCTCATGATAGTGAATAAGTTCTCACAAGATCTGATGGTCTTATGAGGGGCTTCCCCCTTCACTGGACTCTCATTCTTTCCTTCCTATTGCCATGTGAATAAGGACATGTTTATTTCCCTTTCTGCCAAGATTGTTAAGTTTCCTGAGGCCTCCCCAGCCATGCTGAACTGAGTCAATTAAATCTCTTTCCTGTATAAATTACCCAGCCTCAGGTATATCTTTGTTAGCAGCGTGAGAATGGACTAATACATAATACATAATACATAATGTTTAACAGCCATCTGGATATCCCTTTCTCCAGACAAGAAATGTCTTCTGTATGCTCATTAACATGAAGGAAAGCATAAATATGTCAAAGAGAGAAATATAATTTATAAAAGAAAGACAAAAATTTAACTTCTAGGGATGAAAAATGTAGCAGCTAAGACCAAAAAAAAAAAAAAAAAAAAAAAAAAAAAAAAAAAAAAAAAAGAAGAGGGGGGGGGGGGGGGGA
>NW_016803337.1:0-4614 GCF_001698545.2 Rhinopithecus bieti | reverse complement strand
AAAAAAAAAAAAAAAAAAAAAAAAAAAAAACCTGTATCATATTAGCAACATTTTAGACCCTGCCTAAAAAAAATTGATAAACTTATTAAACAAGCAGGGAACAAAAGTCTTTTTTAAGGTGAACATGCTGTGGGACAATACAATATCAAGTAGCCTAACAGATCTATAATTAGAATCCCTGAAGGAGAGAAACAATAATAGGGTAGAGACAGAAAGATATTTGAAGAAATACTGTTCAATTTTTAAAAATTTAATGAAAACTATAACCCCACAAATGTGAAAAGCTCAACCAACCTCAAACACAAGAAACTGAAGAAAGACACAGCAAGGCATATTGTAATCAAATTGCTGAATCTCAGTGATAAAGAGAAAATCTTAAAAGCAGTCAGGAAAAAAAGACCATTTGTACAAATGAACAAAGGTAAGTGACAGCAGGCATTTTGTCAGAAATAATGCAAACCAGAAAAGAGTAGAGCAACATCTTTAAAATGTTGAATGAAAAGTGTCAACCTAGAATTCTATACACTGTAGAAAGACCTTTTTTTTAATTTAATTTTTATTTTGAGATAGAGTCTTGCTCTGTCTCCCAGGCTGGGGTGCAGTGGTGCAATCTCAGCTCACTGCAAGCTCCACCTCCTGGGTTGATGCCATTCTCCTGCCTCAGCCTCCCGAGTAGCTGGGACTACAGGTGCCTGCCACCACGCCTGGCTAATTTTTTGTATTTTTAGCAGAGATGGGGTTTCTCTTTGTTAGCCAGGATGGTCTGGATTTCCTGACCTCATGACCTGCCTGTCTCGGCCTCCCAAAATGCTGGGATTACAGGTGTGAGCCACCGCGTCCGGCCAAAACAACTTTTATAACAAAAGTGGAATAAACACTTTTTAAGACATACAAAGCGGAGGCAATTCATTATCTGCAGATCTTCACTAAAAAAAGAAAGAAAGAAAGAAGTCTTCTAGATGGGTAGAAATTTACAAAAGAATGAAGAACACTTAAAAAGTTAAATATGTGGGGACATATAAGGTACTTCTTTTTATTTAAAAGTATCTTTAAAATACAATTGCTTAAACCAAAAATGATAGCAATGTATAATGGGGGCTTATGACAATAGGGCTTATGACATAAAATGCATAATGACAATTGAACTAGACTAGTCTAGTCTTAAACTTACAGCATAGATAAAAGATTCTTATAGTCTAGGTAAAGTAATTTTTTTTCTTTCTTATTAGAGGCAAGGTCTCACTTTGCCATCAAGACTGGAGTGCAGTGGTGTGATCACAGCTCACTGCAGTCTCAAATTCTTGGACTCAGGCAATCCACCTGCCTCAACTGGAATTAGAATCCCCCCAAGTAGCTGAAACTACAGGCACACATCACCAGGTAGGTAAAGTAATATTATTTGAAGGTAAACCTGGATAAGTTAAAACTATACATAATAATCCCTTAAGTTTCACTGTATAGCATTTGATAGCTGTATGTATCTATTTGATATTAAATTTAAATCTACTTTTCAAAGACACAATAGTCATATGTAACTAGAGAATAGTGTTTGGTGATGCAGATAATAGAACATTTTCATAAGCATATAAAGTTTTATTGGACAAAAAATAGAGCAACCACTAAAAACAAAACAGAGGTGCATAACTAATAAGTCAATAAAGGAGATAAACTAGAATACAAATGTATTCTTCAAACAAATGGGGAAAATTAAGCAAGAATAGATTGAATAAATGAAAAACACCCTGCAATATGGTAGATTTTAACTCAGCCATATCAAAATAGCAAAGATTTGTTTTTGTTTGTGAGAGGTCTTTACTAATAAGTTGACCAGTAATGTGGTCTGTATATTTTTTCCTATGAAAAACCTAATGTTATTCTGCCTCACAAACCATCTAACAACAGAAAGAGTTTGTTTGTTTCTTTGTTTCTACTGCTGATTGCAATTTTTCAGCTCCCATTGCTTATGGGAAGAATCATATAGGATGAAGATAGACTGATAGGTCCACATCCGCTGAGAGTGTCATATATACCTAATTCACTGGGGAAGAAAGAAACACAGCATTTCTTGACTGAATGAAGACCATGACACTTGAGCTAGCCTTTGTCACCTTGTTTTGTCATGTAGACTTTTTTGGGGGAAGACTGAACTACATTTACCCACTTTACTGTCTTTGTCTCATTGTCTATGGGCACCAGATCACAGCATTTCTTGTTTTAGCCTTGATTTGTTGTTAAAGAACACTAACACTTACATGTTTGTTACTATCTATGCATAATCCAATTACGGGGAGGAAAAATATGTGTCACTGGTTGCATTTCAGTGAAAGGGATGCAGTATATTCTACTGTTTATGGTAGTCTGAAAATGTACTTTAAAATACATTTTCCCTTTATATAGAATTTCTCTGAGTTTGAAGATTGCAAATAAAATCTAATATTTCACGTGTTATTCTCCTGTTTAAAAACAACAACAACTGTAATAACTTAGAAACAACTAACAATGTTCCGGCATTGAGTCTAAACCACTCAAAGTCATTTAGCATGCTGTGAAGCAACTAGCAGATGATTTAGAGCTAGACATGCCCAGGATCAGTTCTACAATTTAATTGTCCTATGATTCGACTTGGACAATTTATTTAAACTCTTTGAGCTCCCTGGGTTTATTTGAATTTCCTGACATACATTTAAAAACTGGATAATGACACCACTTAGGGTTATTGTGTAGATCAAATTAGATAATGAAAGCAAAAAAGAAAGTCTCTTATTCAATTCTTGGCTATCAGAATGTCATCAGCAAATGTTAGTCTTCCTTCCTCCCTTTTCTATATCATTTTTGCATAAATTTCTTAGTACAATTTAATTTTTTATCCAGTAATGTATAAATGCATAGCTTTCTCCAATGTTTGGGAAAATAAATTTGGTAGCTTCCTGTTCATGATAGGAGATTGAAACACATACATGCCAAAATATGTCTGAGATTCTAGTAAGAAGGTACAAAATGAAATACATCCTTAATAATACAAAGAATAGGCCAAGCATCTCAGGAAACAGGACATTTTGGAAAGTGAATGGGATCATATTAATATGCAAGCCATAATAGAAAGAAGAAGTCCAAAGAAGGCTACATTGAAGTTACAGTTTTGGAGGCTGAGGTGGGCAGATTGCTTGAGCCCTGGAACTGTATATGAGTCTGGGCAACATGATGAAACGCTGTCTCTACAAAAAAATGCAAGAAATTACCTTGGCATGGTGGCATGTGTCTGTAGTCCCAGCTACTTGGGAGGCTGAGGTGGGAGGATCCATTGAGCCTGGGAGGTTTAGGCTGCAGTGAGCCGAGATCACACCACTCCACTCCAGCCTGGATGACCAGTCAAAAAATAAAAATAAAAAAGTAGATACTGAGCTTCCTGGCAAAACCCTGGAAAGAATGGCAAAACCCAGGCTCAGAATCATTAGGCAGGGAAAGTACAAAGGGTTGTAGAGTAATAATCTGAATAAATAATTTTAAAACTGTCTATATGAATACTAAGTCAATTGATCTTTTAAAATTTAAGCAAACCTACATATACCAAAAATCAGAGAGCAGTAGAGTTGCCTCTGTAGCTAAAACTAGAAAAAGAGTTTTCCATTGAGTCTGAACGACCTATTCATGTAAGGTTAGGATTCCTAAGGCGGGTATGTGTCTTAAGAGGAAAGCACATTTCTTTCAGTAGAGGAGAAGGACAGTTTGCTACCTACACCCCATCTGTGTACCCTAATAGGAAACCTGAAAGCCAGCTCACCTTGTCCCGACACCCAGGACTTACAGTCATCGCTGTCAGTCCTTCAATTACAAGAAGGATGTTTTGATTGTTTTAATAAAAAAAAAAAGGTATTAGACTTGTCAGAAGCTTAGAACAGGTCTCTAATTATATATGATCATCTACCTCACCATTTACTCATAAATATGATAGAAAATTAAAGACAATTAAGCATTTGAGGAAAACAAATGACGATACAGAAGTACCAAAATGAACACACCAATCAGCTGATCAAGAGGAAAGCAGATACAATTCAGCAAAGTTGAAGTAATATTTTAATTTCAATTTTATTTTCAAAGAGAATTGAAAAGACGTTTATCTTCATTGCAAATAGACTTCTAGGAAAAAAGATCATAGTACTTACACTAGAAATGTCATTAATAAAAGAAAAAAAGATGAGAAATGAATAGAGGAAATCACATATAACCTAAAGCCAATAGGATGTTACGTTATGACTGGGACAATTTGTTTAAACTGCAATTAATTTAATTTCCAATTAAATTAACAGTTAACACTACAGGACACAAATTCAAAATATAAAATTAGGAAGATCTGTTTCTAATAAAAATTTCAATATGATGGCTTAAAAGCTAGAAGACTTCAATTAAGACTAGGGAGCATAGAGGGAAAAATTAAGGGAGGAAGAGAAGAAATTTATTATAACTAGAGAGAGACAAATGTTTAACTGAAGTATGAATGAAACAAAGTTGACACTTAGACAATCCTTAGAAGAGTTCGAGACACCAATGATTAAGATTCTAAAACTTTTCTGAAAGAACATGATAAAATATATCAATCAATTAGCAGAGAAATTG
>NW_016803336.1:0-1574 GCF_001698545.2 Rhinopithecus bieti | reverse complement strand
AAAAAAAAAAACAGGGCTAGCAAACGGCTGCACAAAATACAGGTGTAACTCAGTGAGCTGAATTCACACATCACAAAGCAGTTTCTCAGAAAACGTCTTTCTAGTTTTTATCTGAGGATGTTTCTTTTATTACCATAAGCTTCATTGCTCTAAGAAATATCCGATCACAGATTTCAAGAAAACTATGTTAGCAAACTGCTCAATGAAGAGGAAAGTGTACCTCTGTGAGTTGCATTCACACATCACAATGCAGTTTCTGAGAACACATTTTTCCAATATTTATCCGTGGATATTTCCTTTTTCACCATAGGCCTTAATGCACTCCAAAATACCACTTCACAGATTCCACGAAAACAGTGTTAGCAAACTGCTACCAGAAGGGAAAGGCTAATCTCTGTGTGATGATACACACATCACAAAGCAAGTTCTCAGAAAGCTTCTTTTTAGTTATTATCTGAGGATACTTCCTTTTTCACCATAGGCCTTCATGTGCTAAAAAATATCACTTTGCTGATTCCCGAGAACAGTGTTAGCAAACTGCTTCATGAAGGCTACGTTGTAACTCTGTGAAGTAAATTCATATATCACAAAGAATTTTCTCAGAAGGCTTCTTTCACGTTTTTATCGGAGGATACCTCGTTTGTCCTTTTCCTCTTCAAAACGATCCGAAATGTCAGTTCTCAGATTCCACAAAAACAGGGCTAGCAAACGGCTCCACCAAATACTGGTGTAACTCAATGAGTTGCATTCACACATCACAAAAAAAGTTTCTCAGAAAGTGTCTTTCCAGTTTTTATCTGAGGATATTTCCTTTGTCACTGTAAGCTTCATTGTACCAGGAAGTATCCCAATGCAGATTTCAAGAAAACAGTGCTAGCATACTGATCCATGGAAAGAAAAGCTTAACTCTGTGAATTGTATTTACACGAGTGAATGCAGTTTCTCAGAACGCTTCTTTCCAGTTTTTATCTGAGTTTACTTCCTTTTTCACCATAGCCCTCAATGTGCTCCCAATATCACTTTGCAGATTACACAAGAACAGTGTTAGCAAGTGACTTCATGAAGAGAAAGGTGTAACTCTGTGAGATGAGTACACACATCACAACAAAGTTTATCAGAAAGCTTCTTTCTCGTTTCGATCTGAGGATAATCCCTTTGCCCGTATACTCTATAAAGGGATCCAATATATCAGATCTCAGATTCCACAAAAAGAGGGCTAGCAAACCGCTATACGAAATACAGGTGTAACTCAGTGAGTTAAATTCACACATCACAAAGCAGTTTCTCAGAAAGCTTCTTCCTAGTTTTTAGCTGAGGATAATTCCTTTGTCATCATAATCTTCATTGTGCTAAGAAGTATCCGATTGCAGATTTCAAGAAAACTGTTTGAGCAAACTGCTCAATAAAGAGGAAAGCGTATCTCTGTGAGTTGTATTCACAAATCACAATGCAGTTTCTCAGAACGCTTCTTTCCAGTTTTATCTTTGGATATTTCCTTTTCACCTAGATCAATGCGCTCCCAAATATCACCTTATAGATTCCATGAAAACAGTGTTAGCAAACTGCTACAGCAA
>NW_016803335.1:0-1578 GCF_001698545.2 Rhinopithecus bieti | reverse complement strand
AGAGATTTTTTCTTTAATGCTTTTCACAATGGGGTCTGATTTTCCCTATAAATTCTAATTTACATGTCTATCAAACCCATAGTTAAAAAACCAAGGAGTATGAGTTGTCTGGAGCTTTTACAAATATCATTTTTTTATAAAAATGAATTATTCATTTCAAAGAGACTGAGCCTTACAAAGTATTCTGTGATTCCGGTGTGGGGATGCAGATAAAGGAGAGGCATTAATTTCAGAAAGAAAAGTCAACCCTTCAATATCAGCACCCTTTCCCCAACTTCATTGCAAAATGTTGCCGACTTTCAGTTTCCATAAATAGATATGTAGTTACTGACACCACCACTTAGGTTCAGCCGGTCAAAAGTGCTGCGAAAGTACTGTACTTTCTTTGGCCAACTTCATCTGTGCCATGAAATCACTTAAAGTAAATGAGAGAAAACAATAATCATCTAGTACAAATACAAATACATATTTTTTTGAGAGGAAAAGACTATGATCAAAGCTTTTTATTCTGTCTGATTATCATTCATGCGTGAAGGCAAAAAAAATTCATTTGAAGAATATGTTAGGTCACAAATCCGACACCAATCATTTCTCTTTTGTTTAAAAATATATAACTTTAAGATATAGACCACTGTTAGCAGTAGAATTTTTTTATTTTTAATTTTTGTGGGTATATAGTAGCTGTGTATATTTATAGGTATATGAGACATTTTGATACAGGCACGCAATGCATCATAGCCACATCATGGAGAACAAGGTATCTATCCCCTCAAGCATTTATCCTTTGTGTTACAAACAATCCAGTTAAGCTCTTTTAGTTATGTAAAAATCAAAACAATTGACGTCAGGGACACAGAGAGTAGAAGGATGGTTACAAGAGGCTGGGAAGGGTAGTTGGTGGGTAGGATGGTGAGATGGTTAATGGGTACAAGAAAAAATAGAATACTATAGGCTTTTTATAGATGTTCCTTATTAAACTAGAGAAGTTCCCCTCTATTCAAACTTGACTGAGAGTTTTTATCAAGAACAAGTGCTGGATTTCATCAAGTGCTTTCTCTGTGCTGACTGGCATAATCCTGACTTTTCTTCATTATTTTGTGAATTACATGTTTGTATGGTAGACTACAGCAATTGGTTTTTGAATGTTAAACCAGCCTTGCATAAGTGGGATAAACCCCACTTGGTTGTCATAATTCTTTTTAGACATTGATGGATTTAATTTTGTAGAGGATTTTGAATCTATATTCATGAAAAATACTGGTTTGGGAGGCCGAGGCAGGTGGATCACGAGGTCAGGAGATTGAGACCACTGGCTAACATGGTGAAACTCCATCTCTACTAAAAATACAAAAAGAAATTAGCCAGGTGTGGTAGCGGGGGCCTGTAGTCCCAGCTACTTGGGAGGCTGAGGCAGAAGAATGGCGTGAACCTGGGAGTCGGAGCTTGCAGTGAGCCGAGATTGTGCCACTGCACTCCAGCCTGGGTGACAGAGCAAGACTCTGTCTCAAAGAAAAATATATATATATATAAATAATATATATAGTCTATACATTTATATAGAATATATATAGATTATAT
>NW_016803334.1:4016758-4046891 GCF_001698545.2 Rhinopithecus bieti | reverse complement strand
AAAAAAGATATACCACTTTACTCCCGCACAAATGGCCATAATTAAAAAGTCAAAAAGCAATAGATATTGGCAAGAATGTGATGAATAGGGAGCACTTTTACACTGTTGGTAGGAATGTCAATCAGTACAACCTCTATGGAAAACAGTATGGAGGCTCCTTAAAGAAATAAAAGTAGGTCTACCACACGATCCAGCAATCCAAAGGAAAATAAGTCATTATATAAAAGGACATGTGCATACACGTTTATAGCAACATATTTCACAATTGCAAAGATATGAAAATCAACCTAAGCGCCCATCGACTAACAAGTGGATAAAAAAATGTGGTATATATACATCATGGAATGATAGTCATTGAGGTGTAAAATGTGGTGCATATATATATATATATAATGTGGTGCATTATATATACATATATATAAAATGAAATAGTACTCAGCGATAGAAATAAATGAAATAATGTCTTTCGTAACAACTTGGATGAAGCTGGAAGCCATTATTCTAAGTGAAGTAACCCAGGAATGGAAAACCAAATACTGTATGTTCCTGCATATAAATGGGAACTAAGCTATGGGGACACAAAGATATACAGAATGATATCATCGACTGTGGGGACTTGGTGAGGGAGGTCGGGAGGGAGGTAAGTGGTAAGATTACATAGTGGGTACAACATCCACTGCTCACGTGATGGGTGCACTAAAATCTCAGAATTCTTCCCTGCAGAATTCATCTATATAACCAAAAATCACTTGTACCCCAAAAGCTATTGAAATAAAAATAAATATATAAATGGTAAAAAAAAAAACTCAAATAATAAACATATGTCTAAACCTTCCCCCAAACCAGACAAACAAACAAACAAAAAAACATTAACCAAGATATAAAGACAAGTGTTTACTGACAGAAGAATGGATAAAGAAATTGTCAGTGGTGAGTACCAAGAACACAGAAGGGCAAAAACATGGGGAGAAATACAATAGTACAAAGTTTGAGTTATGTAGAATGAATGTCTAGATATCTAACAAACAGCATGAGGACTATAGTTATGTTATACTCTGGAATTTTGCTAATATGGTAGATTTTAGAAGCTCTTACTACAAACATACATGAAAAGAAAAAGGTAACTATGAAAGGTGATGAAAGCATAATTTACTTGACTGAAGTAATTATTTTACTGTGTATATATGTATATCAAAACACCATGTTGTACACCTCAATACATACAATTTTAAAAAGTGTTCTTCATAATTATAATAAATGTCATAATTATACATATAAAACCTAGTTAATAATTTTAATTAAAATTATTATACATTTTATGGTCATTGTTTTCTGTATAAATTGCTCCATTTTTTCTCAAAAATGTAGTCATACAATTATGCAAAGACATAGAAACTTAATCACCATTTCAGTGCTGTTTTTAAATTAATTTTGGCAGATTATAATTTATTTTGCAGACATCTACCATCACTTTTGTATTAAAAACAAAAACAATTGTTAATTGATTATATATAATCTTTAATATATAGAATATTTGTTATATTTGGTTTTCAGTTCTGCAGCCTATGTTAGATTTACTGCAAACATACATGATTCCTAAGCTCAATATTAGTAGCAACTCTGCCACAGTTATCATTATTTGAGAGTTCACTTAATCAAAGCATTTTCCCAGGATCTGCCAAAGAATCATTAAAGCATTAGGAAGAGTTCATTTTTGTCTGTATAATACACACAAAGACAAAAAGATGAATTATCCAATTATACTATGATTCATAAAAATTTCATCACTCTAGTGACTATGAGCTGAAGGAGATGTATAGATCCTATTAGCGACAGGATTCCATGTAACGTACAGGTGCCATGGTAAATATTTTATTTTATAAAATAAGAACTTTTCTTCCTACATTCATTTATTTCTCTGCACCTGAGGCAATATTTTCATTTCATCCTACATAAGAGATGTGAGAAAAATACAGTATAACCAGCAACAAGCTCAGACAGGACTAACCTTTACTAATGATGGCTTTTGAAAAAGATGTATTTTCTTTAGTTGCTCCATTCTGCACACTAAAATATTACTTCAATTGTGAATTAGGGCCAGTGAGAGTGAACCACCTCTCTATAACCACATCATAAATATTTTTTAGAGACAGCCAAAACACTAACATCATGATTAAACTTGCATTAATTCATGAAAATGTGTAAAGTTTACTCCACAGATAAAGTATAAATGTATATAAAATGAAGCTTACAACAATCATGAGTAGCTTGTCTTTATATCTCATTAATTACACAAGTATATTCTCATCACAGTGTTTCTAGAACATGGTAGGTGTTTTAAGACCTTTGTGTCACCTGCATGGACATGGGGACAAGCAAAACTTATAGAAGTATGCAGATATACATTTTACCTATTCTGCCAAGACATATAAACCCCTTTAACTCTGGCCGGGTGTTTAGTGTCCTCTGTCAGCACTGATGAAATTGGAACAGGCTAACTCGCCAGCCTTTAAGTAGACTAACGTCTCAAATCTATCACAGATCTTGGAAATTCTAGCAATAAGGATAGAATGCTAAGAGACATGGATGTCTGTTATTAGTGATGAAAGATACAGGCCCTCCTGGGTGATTCAGATTTATAAGATTCCCCTATGATTTTGCTGCCAAAGCTCTTGCCCAAGTTGTATGTGAGGAAGTAGAGAAATAAGCAATCCTCATTGCCCTACCTTCTAATAAAAAGTCTAAGGCTAAGTGAGGACAGGTGGAATTGAAACAGCTCCCCGAAGGTTACTTTGTCTCTTATTTTATTCTTACCTGGGCTGGTGGAGAAGGAAATGTTATTATGATATAGCACAGCATGTTTCATAGCTCCAGCTAAAATGCAATGTGATTGTGGATGTTGAGCTCCCAAAGTTAAAATAAATGCTCTCAGTGATGAAGATATTAATATTTAATATAGTGATTTTTGGTGGACCAAATGTTACATATTCCTTTGATGGAGCAATGAGTAAGCAGCAAATAAAAACCATAAAAACAAAGCTGATGCAGAGTCTTGCTTATGAGGGCAGAGCCTCTCCCTCCCTCCTTCCACTTTTACTTGGATTTAGCTGTTTTAAAGAGAATGATATTTGGGTTGGATTTGAGGTCTTCCTGTTCCCAAGGAGGACTAAAGGCCATACACATGGATCCATACATGCTGGGGAACTTTGAGGAGCAACTCAAATTTTTATGGCTCCATAAAAGTCTGTGTCTCACCTGTTTTCCTCTGGGATAAGAAGTCCTAACTTGGGTAGGTTCACAATGGGAAAGGGGTGAGAATGTGACTTTGTGGGACGAAACATTTTGACCAATTCAATTTACCATTGTCGCCACACTGAAAAATCCAGTAATTTTTAAATGGCATTAATGCTAGCTAATATAAATATTTAATATATAGTACAAAGATATTTGCTGTATTAATGACCGCAGTTAAATTTACTCATTTAGTGAATGGTTTTTTAAATTCCTATACTAACACATTGTTGTGGTTATAAAGACATGCTGCATGCCTTAATACCTGGTACCTAGTAGATGCTTAATGATTTGTTAAACCAATTTAAAGTGAAGCAAATTTTATTAAAATCTCCTGTACAAGCTTGCAGTGAGCCGAGATCATGCCACTGCACTCCAGCCTGGGCGACCGAGCGAGACTCTGTCAAAAAAAAAAGAAAGAAAAAAAAGCTCCTATATAATGGAGCTTACATTGTACTGGGGAAGAGGTAACTGCCAGAAGTTAAATATAATTCCATCATTCTGAATATATTTGTTGAAGTTCTATGGATGAAGAACAAAAATATTAATAAATATTTAATTGCAAAAGCAAATAATTATCAAGGAGGTAACAGAGACATAGTTCTAGAAGGACTTGTATGACTCTTGGAGGAAAGCAAGAGTTGGAGGAGGGAGAGAAAATTAAATAATGCCACTTCTACCCTTAAGTGTCTAATACTACATTTTCCATCTTCAGTCTTCAGCCTGAAATGCAGTCTGTGATCTAAAAACCACTTGATTTGCACTATGTAATAATATTTATTTGAATAGTAAAGGCAGCAGAGCTCAGAGTACTTCACAGGCTTTTCACAGTACTCAGAAGCGTTTTGTATAAAGCAGCCTGAAGAAAGTAGGTTCTTCTTCTTTTTTTTTTTTTTTTTTTTTGAGACGGAGTCTTGCTGTGTCGCCCAGGCTGGAGTGAGCAGCGCCATCTTGGCTCACTGCAAGCTCCGCCCCCCGGGTTCCCGCCATTCTCCTGCCTCAGCCTCCCGAGGAGCTGGGACCACAGGCGCCGCCACCACGCCCGGCTAGTTTTTGTACTTTTAGTAGAGACAGGGTTCCACCGTGTTAGCCAGGATGGTTTCTATCTCCTGACCTCGTGATCCACCCGCCTTAGCTTCCCAAAGTGCTGGGATTACAGGCGTGAGCCACCGAGCCTGGCGGAAAGTAGGTTCTTGAAGAGGAAACATACACAAATACTTATTTTTCCCTAAAATATTTTATTCATAGAAACTAGAACTTTCAGAAAACTCTTATATAGAAAAGAGAGGACAATTAAATAAACAAATGATATATTAGACAATGTTTGAACTCAAATCAGTTGTTGTCTAGATGTTAAATCAGGATCTTTTGTCCCTAATAAACTGAATTGTCTTAGTGACAGATATTTTGAATTAGTCAGGATAATAGAAGACAAATCTTGGTCTACATGCTGTTTGAGTAATTTAATTGCAGAAAATAAATTTTGTCTAAATTCTCTAAGTAGCTAGGAAAAAACTGAAGGAAGTATTTTGTCTCCTATAATTATTATTATATTAACTGTTGCTATAATTCAGGCAAAGGAAAAATTTGTTCTTCAATTATTCACTTTGAATTATTCAATTTTCTCAGTGTTTTTCTTATGATAGGAAATACCAGCCCTTATGAGTCTAAAACTTTTATAGTCCAGCTAGTCTGCCTCTGAAAGAAAAATAGCTCTTGTAGAGGTTCTTACCACTGGCATTGGCTAGCATAAAGAGATAATTAGATCTGCAAATGTTACACAGTGAAATCACTCTTCCCAAATGGTTAGCCTCAACCTTGGGAAAAAGTTTAGGTCAGCTCTTAGTTTATCCATAGTGGGTATCTCGTCCCTAATGTGTTATAACAGGACATTAGTATGCTCCGAAAGTTAAACATTCGATTTATTTACTGGGAACAACTTAAAACAAACAAGCAAACAAACAATGCTGCAGAATGCAATGTGAACTTTTCAGGTTTCTGCTTACTTAAAATCCACTAAGATATTCTTGGATTATAAAGGCATTTTCTAGTTATGCTACATTAGCTAAACACAATAAAAACTAAATATTTACTTACTTAAGTCAATTTTATCATAAGATATGTCACATTAAATTAGTTATCAGAAACAACATGTTTATCTTTCTATGTTTTTTGTTTGGGGAAAGAATTCTCAGCTTGCATTAACTTTTCTTAAATACAAAAAGTTAGCAGACTTATGGAACTTAAGATAATTTATTTCATTATAACATCAAATAATTGATGCAAAGATATAAAACCATTTTGAGGACTTAAATAAAATTTTATTATACTTTCAAAATATTTGAATATATACATTTGGGACCTGATTATTATTTCTCAATAGCACATTTAATAAATGGCACCCTGTCTTCATAACAAATCAGATTCTTCAATGTAAAGAATTAGTGCTGGCTAGGCACGGTGGCTCACGCCTGTAATCCCAGCACTTTGGGAGGCCGAGGTGGGCGGATCACTAGGTCAGGAGATGGAGACCATTCTGGCTAACACGGTGACACTCCATCTCTACTAAAAATACAAAAAATTAGCCAAGCACGGTGGCACACGCCTGTAGTCCCAACTACTCAGGAGGCTGAGTCAGGAGTATCCCTTGAACCCAGGAGGCAGAGATTGCAGTGAGCTGAGATTGTACCACTACATTCCAGCCTGGGTGACAGACCGAGACTCCATCTCAAAAAAAAAAATATTGCTGTAAACTTAATAAGGAAATTACAATGCACTTTTAAATATTTTACATAAGAAATATGTAATCCTGGTTTAAATATTTTACATGTGAAATATTTTACATAAGAAATATGTAATCCTACATAAGAAATATGGATCCTGGTTCAAGATGACTGACTAGAGACATCAGTCATCCACCCTCTTCAGAAAGAATAGCAAAAATAATATATATGTAATCATACCGCAAATGAATTACCTGGGAAATGACATCACAGTCCAATGGAGAACTCACGGGAAGCACCTGAGGCACAGAAGGAAAAGGAAGCTAGCAGCCAACTTGGCTGACACTGGCTGAGAGCTGAAGGGGCTCAGTACTGCCTGAAAAGGGTAAGCAAGAGGGCTTCAGTGATGTCTATATCAGCTTGATACTACTGCAGTCTGAACCATGTGGAAGCTCTTCTACTCTCACAAACCCTGACACTGGTGTTGGTGGTGATTTGGAGACACTGCAAGTTTACTGCACCAGACAGATAGCTCACACCAGATCACTTAGCCACACATTGAGACCTGAGAGGCTGCAGCAGGGCAATATTTTGGGAGCATAGCCATCATAGGACTACAGCTAGCCCTGGGAACCAGAGCCCCCATATTTTTATATCCTGGGAACTCCCATTAACATGCTGCAGTGTCCGCCTGGAGAGCTGCAGTGGGTGGCACAATGCTAACTTGACCCAAAGATGTTACAGGGTCTCCAGGACTCCAGCCCACAGGGAGTACCACTCCCTGGGGAAAGGATGGTGCTGCACAACAAAAAGGTAGCCCTGGGGATGAAGGAAACCAAAGTGCTTGTTTTGCAGAGAGTGAAATCCCCTCCACAGGCAGAGCAGCCTCTGTGCTCAGACTTTTGTGTAGAGAACAGGACCCCTCTGCTCCCTTTGAATATGTGTTTCTGCAGCTGCCAGAGGTTAGAGGCAGGTGAACCAGAGGTCTACCTGTCTGGGATAGAAGTGTCAACTGCAACCCCACATATGGTTTGGCCTCCATGCCTGAGCTTCTGTGGAATCCTGTGGTGCAGCAGCACTGCTGCCACAGACAGCAGGAGTGCCTGAGAGCAGTTTGTCTGGGGATATGGGTGTCAACCCTGTATTGCACCCACCACCAACACCAGCCAGTAGCACTGGGAGCCAGAGAGACATCCCATCACTGCTATTGCCATAGCCCACACCACACTGTCTACCCGGGGACCCAAGTCTGTTCACCTGCTGGGCCGCTGCTGCCACCACCAGCATCTAAAAAAGCCATGGTGAGACTCAAGAACTGACCCTCTGGACCCAATGAGAACAAAACCAATGTATACTTTTCTGGGGCTCAAGGACAGGCATACTCAGCCCACCACTGCTACCCCTGAGGCCAGAAGACTGGCCCACCTGCCATACTTGTCCCAAGCAAAACTTTACCACAATCTCCATTAATAACTGTGCCCTAAGATGCTGAGGATTTTACAGATATTAATGACACTATTTATAAACAAATATATCATACAGAGATGACAAAACTGCATATACCCAGGACTGAAGCCAAGTGTCCTATACAACTGACACCACAGATATACCTTCAGGAAAAAGTCCTCTTGTACAAATGTAAATTCAAAAATAAAAGAAGCAAATGCACACACATTAAAATAAGGACACAGGAAACATGAAAAAGCAAGGAAATATGACATCTCCAAAGGAATGCGATAATTCTCCATTAATAGATCTTAATCAAAAAGAAATTTCTCAAATCCCAGATAAAGAGCTCAAAAGTTGAATTTAAAGAAGCTTAATGAGATACAAAAGAATTCTTAAAACAATTAAGGATATGGCTGAAAATTTATCAAAGAGATTTTTTGAAGAAAGGAACTAGACAGAAATTCTGAAAATGAAGAATTCATTGAAAGAAATACAGAATCTATTTGAAACCATCAACAATAGACTAGATCTAACAGAAGAAAAAATCTGAGAACTTCAAGACAGGTCTTTTCAAATAATCCAGGCAGAATAGAATAAAGGGAAAAAGAATAGAAAAGAGTGAGCAAAGTCTTAATGCCATTTGTTAGAAAACAAAAAGATTGAATATTTAAAATTGTCAGCATCCTGGAGTGCAAAGAGGCAAAGAAAGGATTAGAAATTCTATTTAATGAAATAGATGAAAAGTTTAGCAAAAAAGTAAAAAAAAAGTCCAAGTCTAGCAAAAAAAAAAAAAAAAAAAAAAAAAAAAAAAAAAAAAAAAAAAAAAAAAAGAAAAAAGAAATTAACATTCAAACACAGCAAGCTCAGTGATCTCTAGGAAGATGTGATGCAAAAATATCTCCCCTAAAGCACATTATGCTTAGACTGTCTAAAGCTAAAGATAGGTTGAATTTTAATAACAGCAAGAGAAAAGCATCCAGACACCTATAAAGGAAACCCCATTAGACTAACAGCAAACTTCTCAACAGAAATTTTACAGCCAAGAAGAGAAAGGAATAATATATTTAAAGTATTAAAAAAAAAAAAAAAAAAAAACTGGCAGCCGAGAATACTATTTTATAAAATTCTCCTTCATAAAAGAAGAAATAAAGTATTTTCCAGCCAAGCAAATGCTGAGAATATTCATTAGCACTATACCACAGCTAGGAGAAATCCTCAAGGGAGTCCTAAACCTGGGAATGAAAGGACAGGATTTATTATTATAAAAACATACAAAAATATAAAACTCACTAGCAAAACAATAGCACAATAAAGGAAGAGAAAGAACTCAATTAATATCACTTCAGTTACCCAACAAACTATTACAGCAATCAATAGGAGAAAAGGGAAAGAATAAAGAACGTAAAAACAACGAGAAAACAATGAACGATATGACAGGACAACAAAGCATCACATATCAATAATAGCCTTGAATATAAATATATTAAGTTATCTGCTTAAAAGATCCAGAATGGCTGAATGAAATAACCAGCATGATAAAACTATACGCTGCTTACAAGAGATTCACCTTACTAGTAAACACACATAGACTAAAAGCAAAAAGATGCAAAAAGATGTTTCACACAAACAGCAACCAAAACAAGCCACAGGAGCTATATTTAGATACAAACAGACTTTACCTCAAAATAATGAAAACAAAAACTTTATTATATAATGACAAATGGGTCAATCCGGCAAGAGGATATAGTAATTCTGAGTATATACGTACCTAATAATGGAGCACCCAGATTTATAAACATTCCCATATCTAATGAGTGAAATAGACTGCAGTGCCACAATAGTAGGGGACTTCAGTATTCCATTCTCAGCAGTAGACAGATCATCTAGACAGAAAATCAACAAACAAATATTAGATTTAAACTAGACTTTAGAGTAAATGGACCTAACAGTTACGGAAGATTCTACCAAACAAATGAAGACTATATATTATTTTCCTCAGCACATGAAACATTCTACAGGATAGACCATATGTTAGGTACAAAAAAAAAACTCAACAAACTTTTAATAAATGAAATTATATCAAGTATCTTTTCAAACCACAATGGAATAAAACTAGAAACCAATACCAAGAGGAATGTTGGAAACTATACAAATAAATGGAAAATAAACATGATCCTGAGTGACCATTAGGTCAGTGATGAATATTTTTTAACTGTTTTGATACTAATAAAAATTGCAACACCACATACCAAAACCTGAGGAATACAACAGAAGCAACGCTAAGATGGAAATGTATAATAATAACTGCCTATATCAAAAAAGTAAAAGGATTACAAAATAACAATCTAATAGTGCACCCCAAGGAGCTAGAAAGGCAAAAACAAGCTAAACCTAACGTTAGTGGAAGAAAAGAAATAATAAAATTAGACTAGAACTAAGTAAAACAGGGTTAAAAAATTAACGCAAAATATCAGTGAAACAAAAAGTTGGTTCTTCAAAAATATAAACTAAATGGATAAACCAGTAGCTAGACTAACCAAAACAAAGCGCAACGACTCTATAAACAACATCAGAATGAAGGAAATAAGACATTATAACTGATCCCACAGAAATAAAAAATACCATCACGTATGATTATAAACAATTATGTGCTCATACTCTAAAAACCCTAGAGAAAATAGATATAATCCTGGAAACATTCAATCTCCTAAGATTAAATTATGAAGAAATACGAAACTTGAACAGATTATAATGAGTAGTGAGATTGAATCAGTAATAATAAGTATCCCAACAAAGAAAAGTCCAGGACCAGATGGATTCACAGTCAAATTCTACCAAATATTCAAAGGAGAACTAATACCAATCTTCCTGAGACTATTCCAAGAAAAATTGAAGAGGAGAGAACTCTCCTTAACTCATTCTGTGAGGCATGCATTATCCTGATACCAAAACCAGGCAAAGACACACACACATACACACAAACCACACACACACACACACACACACACACAGACAAATGAAAAAAATTAAAAACCCGCAGGCGAATATCCTTAATGAACACGTATTAGCCCATTCTTTCATGGCTATAAGGAGCTATCTAAGACTGGGTATTTATAAAGTAAAGAGGTTTCATTGGCTCACAGCGTTGCAGACTGTACAGGAAGCACAGCTGGGGAGGCCTCAGGAAACTTTCAGTCATGACAGAAGGGGAAGCAGGCACCATCTTCAAATGGCAGAGCAGGAGGGAGAGAGCGAAGGGGGAGATGCTATACACTTTTAAACATATCACATGAGAACGCACTCACTGTCATGAGAACAGCAAGAGGGAAGTCCAGCCCCATGATCCAATCACCTTCTACCATGTTCCTCCTCCAACATTGGGGATTACAATATGACATAAAATTTGGGTGGAGACACAATTTCAAACCATATCAGGACATATACACACACACAAAATTGACAAAATACTAGTAAGCTGAATCT
The DNA here is from genome assembly GCF_001698545.2 of Rhinopithecus bieti. NCBI lineage: Eukaryota > Metazoa > Chordata > Mammalia > Primates > Cercopithecidae > Rhinopithecus > Rhinopithecus bieti. Next base: position 4,035,945 of record NW_016803334.1, on the reverse strand, counting down.
AACAGCACGTCAAAAAATAATACTGTACAATCAAGTGGATTTATACCAGACATACAAGAATAGTTTAACATATAAAAGTCAATAAGTATGGTACAGGAAGAAAAAACATATGATCACCTCAATCGATACAGAAAAAGCAACTGATAAAATTCAACATCACTTCATAATAATAACTCTTAATAAACTAGGCATGGAAGAAACATGTCTCCAAATAATAAAGGCTTATATGACAAGCCAAGAGCTAGTTTTATACTGAATCCAGAAAAGTTGAAAGTCTTCTCTTTTAAGAACTGGACCGGCCGGAGGCGGTGACTCAAGCCTGTAATCCCAGCACTTTGGGAGCCCGAGGCGGGCGGATCACGAGGTCAGGAGATCGAGACCATCCTGGCTAACACAGTGAAACCCCGTCTCTACTAAAAAACACAAAAAACTAGCCAGGCGAGGTGGCGGGCGCCTGTAGTCCCAGCTACTCGGGAGGCTGAGGCAGGAGAATGGCGTGAACCCGGGAGGCGGAGCTTGCAGTGAGCTGAGATCCGGCCACTGCACTCCAGCCTGGGCGACAGAGCGAGACTCTGTCTCAAAAAAAAAAAAAAAAAGAACCGGACCAAGAAGTTATGCTCAGTCTCACCACTGCTATTCAACGAAGTGTGCACTGAGAGTCCTAGCCAGAGCAATCAGGTAAGATAAAGAAATAGAAGATATTCAGATTGGAAAAGAGAAAGTCAAATTGTCCCTCTTTGCAATGATATGATCTTATATTTAGAAAGCCTAAAGGCTCCACCAAAATATTCTCAGAATTAATCAACATATTTATTACAGTTGCAGGATGTAAAATGAAGATACAAAATCAGTAATGTTTCTATATGCCAATAAGGATCTAGCTGAGAAAGAAATCAAGAAGTCAATACCAGTTACAATAGCAATAAGTAGATAAATAAATAAATAAAACACACAAACCTAAATAAATAAATATGAACGATCTCTACAAGGAAAATCACAAAACACTGATGAGATAAATTGAAAATAACACACAAAAAATGAAAAATCATGCCATGCTCAAAGATCAGAATAATTATTGTCTTTAAAATGACCATATTGCTGAAAGAAATCAATAAATTCAATGCAATCCTTATCAAAATACCAATATCATTCTTGACAGAATTATTAAAACTTATTCCTATAATTTGTATGGAACTGAAAAAAAAAAAAAAAAAAAAAAAGCCAGAATAGCCAAAGCAATCCTCAGCAAAAAGAACAAAGCTGGAGGCATGATATTAGCTAACTTCCAAATACATAGCAAGGCTGGGCTGTAGTAACAAAAACAGCATGGCACTACTATAAAAACAGACACATGAACTGACGCGGTTTGAATTTGTGTTCCCATCCAAACCTCATGTTAAATTGTAATGCCTAGTGTTGAAGGAAAGGCTTGGTGGGAGGTGATTGGATCATGGCGGTGGATTTTTCCTTTGCTGTTCTCATGATAGTGAGTTCTCACGAGATATGGTTATTTAAGTGTATATCACTTCCCCCTTCACTTTATTCCTCCTGCTCCAACCATGTAAGACATAACTCCTTCCTCTTTGCCTTTCGCCATGATTATAAATTCCCGGAGGCCTCCCCAACCATGATTCCTATACACCCTGTAGAACTAATAGCCAATTAAACCTCTTTTCTTCATAAAATTCAGTCTCAGGTAGTTATTTATAGTAATATGAGAACGGACTAATACAGAAAATTGGCTCTGAGAGTGAGACATTGCCTATCTTTATATCTTTATAAGATATCTGAAAATTTGGAAGCAACTATGGAATTGGGTAACATACAGAGGTTGGTACAGTTTAGAGGTCTCAGAAGAAGACAGGAAGATGAGGAAACGTTCAAAACTTCCTAGAGATGTTTTAAATTGTTGTGACCAAAATACTGATAGTGACATGGTCAGTGAAATCCAGGCTGAAGGTGTTCTCAGACGAAGATGAGAAACTGATTGGGAACTGGATTATAGGTCACTCTTGCTATGCTTTAGCAAAGAGACTATCAGCATTGTGGCTGTGCTCCAGATATCTTTGGAACTTTGAAATCAAGAATGATGATTTAGGGTCGCTGGTAGAAGAAATTTCCAAGTACAACATGTTCAAGAAGTAGCCCGGCTGTTTCTAATAGCATATGATCATATGCATAAGCAAAGAGATTATCTGAAACTGGAACTTATATTTAACAAGGAAGCAGAGGATAAAAGTTCAGAAAATTTGTAGCCTGACCATGTGGTAGGAAAGAAAAACCAACTTTTCTGTGGAGGAATTCAAGCTGGCTGCAGAAATTTGCACAAGTAAAGAGGAGCTGAATGTTAATAACCAAGACAATGGGGAAAATGCCTTGAAGACATTTCAGAGAGCTTCACTTGTACCCCATAAGTGTGTGCAAATAGAAAAATGAAACAAACTATCATTATTTTAGACTTAACATCACACCACTTGTTTTATCCACCTTATACAGTTTAGTAGTACAATCGTCATAAGAGTAAGTTGAATTATCTGTCTTCCTCTATAAATTTTAGACTTCTTAAGGACAAGGACCATATAATTCATCTTGTGCAATGTTGGGTCCCCAGTACACAACACAGCACTTAGAACCAACTAGGTTTTCAGTAACTATTTGATAAACTGAGTTAAAAAGAGAAATGAGAGCAGACATTACAGAAGTGTCATAGTTTACACTTCTAGTGCAGCTCTTATAAGCCTGTACCATTAATGTTGATAGATATCAATTCCTGGCTTCTAAACTTCAGGCTATTGTTCTCTCTGATTTTAAATAAAAGCTAGGCATTTCCTTAAACATTATTTGTGGAAACTCATTTTAAATCCTGTAACATTTGAATTTGGTCTAGTTATTATTTAGAATTTTTTTTAGTTAACCTATCACTGCTAATATTATGCGTTTTTATGTGATATGTAAATAAAGGATCTTATTTAAACATTTTCTTAAATATTAGGTTAGTGCTAAACTAATAGTTGTTTTTGCAATATGTTTAGTGACAAAACACAATAATTTTGCACGAATGTAATATAAAGATACTTTAATTGATTAATGGATATCACAATGTTTCTAAATAATTTTTCTTTGGGCACATAATAAAAAATGTCTAATCACATTCTCAAACAATAATTGGAAGTTATTGGTTTTCACTGAATAACTGAAATTGTATTATTTTGTCATTTTATAAATTTTACCTTCTTGATTTGAAACTCATTTAAATTTTTATTTTATGTCATTAAATTGTAAACATATCTTAGCCTTTTGATTGTTTGCAAATTTGTTCTGCTTTCTTCATTTTACTATAATTACCTTGCTATATGTATAGTTGTTACTATATGATTTGCAACTGGCATTCAAGTTTAAGGAATAAAAGAAAAAAATATTTTGGTTGTAATGCTCTGTGTGTGTGTGTGTGTCTGTGTGTGTATAACAGAGAGAGAGAGAGAGAGAGAAATGTATCAGTCTAGAACATCATTTCTTGAACAGCCTCTCTTTTTCTGGTCAATTTTATTCTTCTCTCTTTCTAATAATTGTTTTAATCTTGATCAATTAAATTATTTTTATTGTCTTTTAGAAACAATTTAATGTTTCCCAAGAATGTTTCTAAAGTATGATCATTGTTCTTTGATATAGTTGGATAAAATCTCAGCTCAACATTTTTCATAGCCGATGTTTTGTGACCTTTCATTCTTGTGTGTCTGTCATAATTGATAAAATAATGCATACCATCTTTTCCTGGAAGCACTCATTTTATCAAACCTAATTAGTGCATTCTCTGTGGTACTTCAGATCCAGAAGAGAGCTCAATGTGTAAGTACCCCATTGCACATTCTTATCTCTGTGATAGAGTGCTCTTTATGTGACTTCATGCATTCCTGAAGTTTGTGTCTCTAGGTGCAATCCCAAAACAAATTCGAACATAGGGGAAAGGGAATAGTCATTTATTCAATGAACCAATAGTTCTTGAGCACGTACCCTTTGCCTAGCAATATTGTAAACTCTAGAGATAGATCAGTGAAAGAAACAGACAAAAACCAGGACTTCATGGAGCTTTTGCTGTATGCCATGATGTCCAATAGAACTTTCTGTGACGATGAAAATACTCTACATATGCACATACTGTAACTAGCCACTATGTGGTTATTGAACACTTCACATATAATTAGTCTGACTAAAAAACAAACTTGTAATTTTATTTAATTTTATGAAATTTACCTTTGAATCACCACATGTGGCTAGTAGTTTCCGTGTGGCACAGCATGGTCCTATACTTTATGTATAGGCATTTTTAGGAGTGGAGTAGGGGAGAGGAAGTTGTATGCATATGATATAAGAGATTAAAATTGACAAGGAAGGAAGAGGTCAAAAGAGACCTCTACCTTCAGACTTTATAGTCCATTGAGAGACTTAGAGGCTACTTGAAGTGATTTTGAGAGCTATGAGATATATGAGTCCCTGAAATACATAATTAAGCACAAAGTGGTCTTTTTACTGACAGGCAATCATGTTGATGTCACAGTTAATGTCTGAACACCAGTAAATGTCTACATACAGAAGAATAATTACAAAAAGTCATTAATTAGGGCCTATTTACTGTTCCATTGTAAAAACTAACTGCCTGGAGTAAGACAGTCCCTCTTGATTCATAGGTTTATACAGGCAAGGCCAAATCTATAAAGGCTAATCTGTGTTTCTCAGGCAAAGTGCTTAAATTTTTGGTAACAGTTAACAGCCATATTTTGTGTTCTGGCCACCCGGGTCAGGCCTTACTGCTACAGTAAGCAGAGTACATTTGAATTTTGAGCACTAAACAGATGATCCACCAAAATACCACTTTTTTTGTGAAGGTACAACTCTTTTTTAAAAAAAGAACCTTCTATTTGTTATCCAATTGCTGCTTTTACTTTGGAAACTTCAGCAAATAAGTAACATGGAATTATTGTGAAAAACATAATACTCTCTTTTATTTAGTTTGCTATGTGTGTTCACTACACGATTCAACAATTTTATCCACCTTCATTCAATTTTAAATTTTCGTTTGGGTGGTTTGGTTGCCATAGAATCCAGGCTGCAGTGACTTACTGGGGCCTTCAGTGTTGGGGACACATCAAAGCAACTACATAATTCACCAGCAAAGTTGGATGCTTTCCCTGATCTAGTTGTAACTAATACACCCTTCCTCCAAGCTGCTAAAGCTTATTCTTTATTCCTCTTTTTAGGACTTAAAACAGTTTTCCTCTTGAATAAGGCCCTTTTTGTTTGTGTGTGTGTTTGTTTGTTTGTGACGGAATCTCACTCTGTCGCCCAGACTGGAGTACAATGGCGTGATCTCGGCTCACTGCAACCTCTGCCTCCTGGGTTCAAGTGATTCTCCTGCCTCAGCCTCCCGAGTAGCTGAGATTACAGGCATCTGCCACCACGACTGGATAACTTTTGTATTTTTAGTAGAGACAGGGTTTCACCATGTTGGTCAGGCTGGTCTTGCACTCTTGACTTCAGGTGATCCACCCGCCTTGGCCTCCCAAAGTGCTGAGATTACAAGTGTGAGCCACAGCGCCCAGCTGAATAATGGCATTTTTAATGTTTATTTGTTCCATTGAACAATTTTAGAATTGAGACAGGTATTACTGAACTTCAAATCTGTCCCAGTCCAGGAATTCAATACAAGCTTATTGAATAAATGTGGGAATAAAATATTCAAATTTGAATAAAAGATTCAAATAAAAATTTGAATCTCCTACATTTTGTATTTTATAACAAAATGGAAGCTTAAATAACAATTTTACATACTTTCATTCTCATGGACATATTATAATGACCATCAGTAGAAATATAAAGGGCCCTAATTTCACAATTAAAAATGTCTTTCCCCTAATAGCAGCAAGAAATATTATTCAGTATTTTAGTCCTAAATGTTTAATGTTTGTCAGCAATTTGTAATAGTGGGAGTGGAGATGGACATAAAATCCTTTGGTGGAGGGGAGACTTTAATCCACTTTTGAGAATAATTAACTAAACCATTATCTATCACTTCAGTGTGTTGTGGTAATAAAAATGGAGGACATTGTCAATCTTTCTATCTATCTATCTATCTATCTATCTATCTATCTATCTATCTATCCACACACATACACACACATACATTTTTCTGATTGTTCTTGCTATACTGTACGGTTGTTTTTTTGTTTGTTTTGGTTTTGGTTTTGGTTTTTATGGAGTCTCACTCTGTTGCCCAGGCTGAAGTGCAGTGGTGCAATCTCAGCTCCCTGCAATCTCTGCCTCCTGGGTTCAAGCCATTCTTATGCCTCAGCCTGCTGAGTAGCTGGGACTACAGGTCCACACCACCACACCTGGCTAGTTTTGTATTTTTAGTAGAAACAGGGTTTTGTCATGTTGGCCAGAGTGGTCTCGAACTCCTGACCTCAAGTGATCCACCCGCCTCAACCTCCCAAAGAGCTGGGATTACAGGCGTAAGCCACCATGCCCAGCCTGCTATGCTATACTGCTAAGAAAAAGGGAAATCTGAACGAATGTCAAAAGAGTTTTCTACATTTCCTAGACCACTTTTTAAAAGAATTCTTTTGAGTCCTCCAAGCAGTTGCTAAGAGTTGGATATATGAGAGATTTGCTCAGAGCTGCCTGAGGGGAGTAAGGCCTTTAGTGAAAGCTAAAGTAAATCCTGAATGTATGGCAACTAGCAATTGTTAGCTAAGTACAGAGAGGAACTTCACAGCAGCTCCTCTATGTAAAGGAGGTCTGAATGACACTTTCAACAGCCACTACAACCTTCAACCACCCTAACAAGAGGAAGGGTAGATCTGCCATCCCGAAATATTCCCACTTATAAAACATTAGTAACTACCATTCAACAATTCCATGTTAAATCCATTCTGGATTAAAGGAAACTTAAGGGACATAACTAAGGGCAATATCTATTCCTTGTTTAGATGCTGGTCTTAAAAATCAGTTTAAAATAAAAACAGCTAAAAAATATTCGCTAGACAATTTGTAACATCTGAATATAGGGTAAATATTCAATAAATTTAGGAAAATACTTTCAACTTTTAGATGAGTTAATATTGTGGTTAAACAGGAAATATTTATATTTATTGTAAATGCATGCTGTAATTTTTGAGGTCAAAATGCCGTGATAACATTACTCATAAATATATCAGCAAAAAATATAACAAATTAAGTCCAAATGTTAACCGTTGTTAAATAAAAGTTATCAGTACAGATTTAGTTATTAAATATTGTGTCTAATGCAGTATATGTTTGGATACTTCAAAATAAGGATTTTAAAGAAAAATGAAAGCAAAAATATTTCAACCCAAAGAAGAGGCATAACAAGTAATAACCATAATTTTTTCTTCAACTTTTAAGTTCTACAGTGCATGCGCAGGATGTACAGGTTTGTCACATAGGTAAATATGTGCCATGGTGTTTTGCTGCACAGATCAAACCATCATCCAGATATTAGGCCCAGCATCCATCAGCTGTTCTTTCTGGAGCTCTCCCACCCCCTCACCCCCCCACCACAGGCCCCAGACAGTGTTGTTCCCCCTAATGTGCCCACGTGTTTTCATCCTTCAGCTCCCACTTACAAGTAAGAACATGAGGTGTTTGGTTTTCTGTTCCTGTGTTAGTCTGAATAAAGCTAAATTTTACTGCTCTTGATTCTCAGCAAACTTCAAATAAAGAAATTTGGAACCTCTGGATGAAACCATTTTACATGTTCATTTTTATTCCCACAAGAGAATCTTTGTGAAATAGGCATTAATTACTGTTATGGAGTGGTCCACAGAATAACAGTTCCTGTGTTTCCAGATTTACATATTGTAGAAGTTATAATCAGTGGTTGGCTTTTTAATATTAACATTTTCCTGCTTAACATAAACACTCAAAACATATGACTCAGGTAAACGATTTAGAAAGTTTTACAATAGATTAAATAATAAGAGAATTACTTTGACTGGTACATCTGACAAGAAAATAGCACTAATTTAAAAAGATGCTATTTTAATCAAAAGTTAGTATTGCGATTACAAAGAGTGGTTTGATACAAATAGGTTTACAATTGTATCGTATTAAAACATCATCTTTTCATCCACATTAATGCTTTCAGTAAAACATCTGAATTTACAAGCACTGTTTGAGATCATTGAAAAGTGATGATCATATACAGGAAAATATACAAAGTTGTCTGAGATTCTACAGGGAAATTAATGTGGCCAATAACAAAACAGTTTTATTCCTCACGTGCTTTTTTTACAGAAGTAGTTTGTGTACCACGAGGAAAGGGATTTTGTTCAGGCACCCTGCTCAGAGTGATGAAGCTAAATTATCAGTCCCACATCTAATAACTAACTTGAATTTTCTCTTCCAGGTAGCAGAATAGATTTTCAATAGTAGCCATGATTCAAGCTTTGCAGAAATCCTAAATAACGTTTGAATTGATAAAGATGTAACTATTTATTGATAATATGAAATATCTATTTTATGTTATCTTGGTTATTATTCTTTGCTATGCTCAACTCAACTCTGCTTTTATGAATTAGATCCATATCCTTTATGTAGTGCAACCTGGTAATCAAATACTCGCTAGTACTTCAGCACCTACCGAACACTATTTTTCCTCTCCGCTGGCAGAAACAAGTATGAGTGCAATATATTTACTCATTTGTTCATTCTCTCGGTCATTCATACATTCTTTCAACATTTAAATATTATACTATATTCCAATAATCTGAAAATAATCAAGGTACCCTTTCTTATGGAATTACATAAGGAGAAGACAAACTATTGATTTTTAATACAAACAATAAGCACTATCATAGAGGCAGGCTGAGGCCCTCACCTGTTGCATTTCCCCAATTATAGGATCACCTCTGCCTGCCAAGAAATTCAATACTTTTAGATCCAAGCTTCCCAGCACCTATGCCATTTGTTATTACTTTTTCCGGGTCACTGCATCAAAACCATGTTCAAGGTTGATAGATCCATTATACAAAAGTAGAAATCAAAATGCTCATGTCGATTTTTATTCCTTTTAATTCTGGTTTCCCCGATTTTGTACAAGGTCTCTCCTGCTCACTTTCTATTCCTCCTGAAAGCACAGCAGTAATAACAAATTTTCATGTACCTTAACTGACTGTATAATGTTCTGTGCGTGGAAGATAGGTTCTAGCCCATCTTCTCTTTGTCGTTTCCTCTCTTCCCTCACACTCATTTCTAACCAGAGCAGTCTTCTCTTTCCAGAGAATATTTGTTTTATATGTGTCCATATTCAAGGAAACTAGAAACTTTGTACAATACACTAATGTCTACTGCAACTTTGAACAAAGAACTCATGAAAAGCAAGGAGACTAAAGCTCCTTCATAATAATATAAGAGTGGAGTGACAGATGTTTGGGTCATTAACCATTCCCCAGCACTGTACATAGAATTACGGTAAGAGAAAGGACAGACAACTTTTAACACTTTTTGATAAATTCAGGTAAGCCTCTCCCTAGAATCTAAGGAGAAGTGCATCAAGTTGTACAGAAAAGGACACTTCTAGAAAATAAAATGACTTTTTTGTTAGAAAGACAAAAAGTGCTCCTTATCAAGAATGGCACATAATTTATTATTGTTGAAATATAACTTTTGTTGGAGAGTTTTAGGAAATTAATCCAGACAAGTGGCAAGTACCAGCTAATGAAGGACATTGTACCAAGCAAATAAATTTCGATTTTAGGTTATGTATGAGGATATGCCATAAATAATTTTAAGCAGAAAACTAACATGATTCAAATTGGAATTTAGAAAGATCATCTTTACTCAATAGTAAAGGATGAATAGTTAGTTCACAGTCTATGAAGATAAAAGTACCTAGCACTGAGATTCATAAAATCTGGCAACATATGATTTATTTTATTTTTGTTCTCACAATGTCTCTATTAGATAGAAATATACAGACATGAGTTATGCATGTCCCAATAGAAAAGAACCGCCACAACAAAACCAGTGAGATGGTGGTAGATGATTTTTTAAACGTGTTTGTTTCACAGTAATTTTCCAGCAAACCTAACATGCTGACTTTAGGCTTTATCCATAGCACATATCCAGGCAAATATCTGTGTCCCTTTCCTGTCAGATATCTCACCTGCAATCTGACAGCACAGATTGAGGATCCCAACTGAGGATCAATGATATTCGCTCTACCTATTCTAAAATATTTCAATTCTTAATACATCCTTGAAATTTTGTTTAATAAATATAATAAAGTATAATTTGTAGGTAAGGCACATTTTATCTTTATTTTTGCTTTTGAATATCTACTTTACTTATCTATTTAGTTGTTTTCATGGCTGGCCTAACTCCACAACATATGGGAAAAACTCAACATCAAGAAATGTATAAAATTAACTATGAATTTAAAGTCAAACTGGGCATTGAGATATGTCAGTGCAGTAAGATGAGAGGAATCATAATATGCAAATGCATACGACCAAAAAGCCAACACACCTGCTAGAATAGATCCACACTTTGGGTCTTAGCTCCTGTTGACCAAACAGAAAGAAAAATACTTCCAGTTACAAAAATGTTCATTGTCAATGGACCATACTCCAGCTTCTCAGGGAAGCAAAGCTTTTCTTACTACACAGCTCTAAAGTTAACTTCTCTTATATTGGTAGAATTAGACATTGCTTAAGACATTTGTTGGCTTTTGATAAATCACTATGATTTTATTTTCAGTATAAAACATTAAATAACGATATTCCTGGCAAATTAATTCTTCTGAGAGAAGCTAAATTACACGTTAAAAGGCAAATGTTTAGTTTACAGTAGTTAAAGAACTCTTTATTTTGCAAGGCAAGGTAGAGATTATGAAATTAGTATCACTTGGATCACCAGTATTTATATATTATATTTTACCCTAGTAACATACAATCAATGAAGATTTATTGACCAATAACAACCTTTCTAATGTTATATTATAAAAATACTATTTTCAGATATATTTAATAAATTATTGCACAAATAAAACTGAGCATGATAATTTTATTAAGGCTTTTGTTGCTATCAATAAGAGACATCACAAATGACCACAAAACATCATAAAAGAAAATTGGTTCAAATAGGTGCAAACGAGAGTATAAGTTTTATATATTTTCTCCATGCAAACAATCCCTTTTTAATCTTGCATTATAGTAATATTGCTAAGATAAAAATAAACAATCCTCTTTAGGAATCGCAAACAAAACAATAAGCAATGTAAAAAAAAGGAAGTAATAAATGCTAGAGACCTCTAGATAAAGAAAAATCAGTGAGAAGCCACTTGTGTGAAGATACTGAAAGTAGGTATTAATTTATTGAAGTGTTAAATAAATTTAAAAGAGGTTTAAAGACAATAACAAGTAAAAAATATAGATGGTAGATAGTTCTATAGCTATCACTAAACGAAAGGAGGAAACAATGAGAGAGAGATAGAAAGGAAAAAAGGAAGAAATGAAGGAGAGAGAGAGAAAGAAGAAAGAAAGGAAGGAAGCAAGGAAGGAAGGGAGGGAGGGAGGGAGGGAGGGAGGAAGGAAGGAGGGAAAGAGGGAGGGAGGGAGGAGGAAAAAAGGAAAGGGGAAGAGAGGGAGGGAGGAAGGAGGAAGGGAAAGAGGGAGGAAGGAAAGGAAGGGAGAAAGGAAGGAGAAGGAAAGAAAGAAAGAAAGTGGCAAGGAAGGAAAGGGAAATAAGAATACAGAGCACAGAGAGAAAATGAAAGGATCTATTAACATGCATTATTCTTTTGAGTATGTTGACTGGAGAGAAGAAAAAGGGCAAGCATATATGAAAAACTAAAATTGTGTATAATCCTTTAGTGTTTGTGATATGATCTCATTCATATAAAATTATAAGCATGTGGGTATGCATAGAGAAAATAGGAAAGTGTATGCAGTTAAATACTGATGTTTTAAATCAGCATTGAAAAAACAGAAGCACATCCAAGACTAGCATCATAGCATTGGGGTTGGCGAAGACAGGGCAATAACATTGGCCTTTTCCTTATATAGTTTAAATCGTTTTACGTCTTTCCTGTGTGTTACTTTTGCAACATAAAAGCTTTAAATAAACAATAATTTAATAAGCCATACCATTGAGATATCTTGACCATAAAGGTCACTTCTTATAAAACACTTTGACAGAACCACACAAATTTAGTGAAGAATTGTCCATGACTAAAAAATTAATAATAGTTTCAGGAAGAAAATTAGTAATTATTTATAAGAACTTAACACTACATAAAAAATATCATATTAATTTCTATATCAGAACAACCATCAGACTGAATAATAAGATTTAATCACACAAAGAAGAGGGCCTTTTAAATACTGCCTCGTAGTTAGAAAATCATCACTTAACCAGAAGTACGATTTCAAAATATACAAAAAATAAATGAATTAAGAATCTCTGGTAAAAAGTATGTATGTATGTATGTATGTATGTTGTATATACACACACACACAGCTTTTGTCATACACATACGTGGCAAAATATATAATGTTGTTGATACAATAAACTCATAAACAAATTTCCCATCTCTAAATGAACAATATAAAATATCAGGAAAACACTCAAGCTGGTGGATCTCACTCTGATATATGCCATTGTAGAAGAATGTAGATATTTCAAACTTGTGTATATGGTCCCTAACAATAAATAATCAGTATTTCAGAGTAAAAGAATGTGTCTGAGACTTTCTGTAGATTCTTCTTAATGGTCTTGTGTCAGTTGTTGAGAAACTCATAAGTTCCACATTTTGCAGGTTTGTGTGTATGTGTGTGCATATACAAGAAAGAGTATAGGGAGACATGTTTTGAATTTGCCATAGGAGCTAAATTTTTCTCTGTACATAACCTTTCAAAACATAAATTACTAGAGATGCATCTGATCGAACACCCAAGGCAGCTAACAAGCACATCTGCCCTTCTGTCCAAAAACTCTTTGCGGGGTTGACTCATGTTGATGCTGCTTCTTGCCTGGAGCATGGTATTTAAGGTTAGTGGCAATAGTGCTGGTCATCTGAATTGACAAAAAAAAAGAAGGTAGTGCAGTGGAAATGCCAGTGATCTAAAACCAAAAGACATGGTACTGTCAGTAATTCCCTCCTTGTCTTTGGCTCAGCTGATTAACCTCCCTGGACCTCACTTTCTTTGCTGTACAGCAAGAGTTTTGTGATTTAGCAATATTTTACTGACTGAGTTTTAATTGAAAGAAAAACTGGGTCTCTCAAGATGTTACTGGCAGTACCATGGCAAATCAACTTAGAAATTGTTGCTAATCTGATGAGCATGACGGTTGTAAATCTATGGGGTCTTGCCTTCGATAAATCAGTTTAAATGGTTCAATTCCAAATATCTAAAACATTCAGATAATTTTTTAAAATTTTTGCTCATAGTTTTGAGATTTTACAGAATTCAATTTGGGAAATACGGTGTTAAATGTTCTCTCCAAGCATAAAATCTTAGTCATTTCTCAAAACAGACATATCAATGCTCAACAGATATATGAAAAAGTACTTAACATCACTAATCATCTTGGAAGTACAAATTAAAGCTGCAAAAAGATCTAACTCCACACTTACTACAACAGCCATTATCAAAAGTCAAAAGATAACAGTTGGTGAATATATGGAGAGAAGAGAACACTTGTACACTGATGATAGGAATGTCAACTTGTGCAGCCAATTTGGGAAACAGTGTGGAAGTTCATCAAAACATTAAAATGGAATCATTATAGGACCCAGCAATCTCACTTCTGGGTCTATATCCAAAGGAAATGACATCATTATGTCAAAGAGATTGCACTCCCATGTTATTTGCAGCATTATTCACAGTAGCCAAGATATGGAACCAACCTAAGTGCCTATCAACAAAAGGATGGTTAAAGAAAATATTGTATATATGCAACAGAATAGCATTTAGCTTTATCAATGAAGGGAATTCAACCATTTATGACACCATGGATGAATCTAAAAATCACTGGTAAGTGAAATAAGCCAGATACAGAGAGACAAATAAATGCATGATCTCATTTACATGTGGAATCTAAAATGTCAAGTTCACAGAAGCAGAGGGTAGAATAGTGGTTGCCAGAGTCTAGGAAACACTGGGAGATTGAGAGAAGTTGGTCAAAGTGTGCAAAGTTTTAGTTAGGATGAATAAATTCTGCAGGTCTATCATACAGCATAGTAACTATAGTTAATAATAACGTATTTTATACTTGGAAATTGCTAAGAGAATAGATGTTAAACATTTTGACTGCAAAAAAAAAGTTATGTGAGAGGATGCATATGTTGATTAGCTTGATTTAAACATTTCACAATGTATATTTATATCAAAATATCATGTTGTGTAAGTTATACAATCTTTATCAATTATACCCTTATAAAATAAAAAATTAAAATAATATTTGCCTAGAATAATAATGATCACAAAACATAATAAAATACATAAAATTTAAAAATCATATTAATTTCTATACCAGAACAACTATCAGACTGAATAAATATGATTTAATCACACAAAGAAGAGGGCCTTTTTAATATTGCCTTGTAGTTAGAAAATCATCACTTAACCAAAAGCATGATTTCAAAATATGCAAAAAACAAATGAATCGAGAACTATTGGTAAAAAGGTACGTATGTATGTATGTACACACACATACAGCTTTTGTCATACACATACGTGGCAATATATGTAATCTTGTTGACACAACAAAATATATAAAAATGTTGGAAAACTGAGCAAAACTAAAAACAAAATTATAGTTTAAACGTTTTGAATATTTGGAATTAAATAATTTTAACTGGTTCACCTAAATAGATTATGCAAACTAAGTAGAATACTTATATCACTATTATTTTTCATCCCAAACTTGACACAGTATTTCATATCTAACCATACTCTGGCATGACACAGACTAAACAAGATGACACCCTCTCATTCATAAAACAAAAAAGAAAAAGAGGAGTTTTCTGCCTGAAACTTTTCAAAATGCCTGTTTATTATCTATTTGACTCTATTGCTGACAATTATTAGAACTATAGTTGATATTTCTCACCCATTCAATTGAAAATCATAAAAAGATTGCTTCCTATAAATTGTTCCAATGCAGTGTTCACAGGTACTGAATATTTAAGAGTCCAAAATTAATTATTTTCCTGCCCTCTTGAAATACGCCTGAACCCAGAAGATACTGCTATAAAAAGAACTTACTTAATTTATACCAACTTTAAAATAACCTGGCTGTGGCAAAGCATGACCAGACAGCTGCCTGCAGTCACAGTCTTACGTTTAATGAACTATTTTGCTTATATAATGAGTATCTCTCAGCTTCCCTGGACCTGTCCTTTCTTGAACAGTTTCCAAAGCTTTGAGAGTTTAAGCAAAGAAATAGTATGAAGTAGAAAAAATAAATGGTTCCTGATAATTGCTACCTTGGGCACTAAACAGAGGGAATGGTAGACATCAGTGAGCTGACTCTGCCTCTGCAGAACATATGCTCACCCAGAGTCAGAGGCAGCAGGTAGCACCTCTTCAGTGTACACGTTTTTCTTCTGTTTTCTGCTCTGTCAATTTTTTATTTAAATGCAGAGATCTGACTGGAACATCCAAGAATTGCTTTTCATGGAGTGGATATCCAATTATTATGACAATAGTCAACAAAGAAAAATTAATTTCATGTGGAAAGTGACAAAGCTCAGACAAAATATGATCTTGAATACAGATGCATTCATACTGGGAAAAGAAACTGCTCTTTCTTCTCAGTCACTCATAAGTTAGCTGAGTTACATAGGGAATGGGATTGCTTGTAAATTTATTTTAAATTTTCAACATTTTAAAAACAGATGAGTACATTATTGTCCACACCAAACCTGAACTTTTTCATCAAAATGTAATAATAAAAGATGGTATTACAATTCCTTGGCCACACTGGATATTCCTCATGTCATTTCAAGGCTTTTTAGTTAGGGAACAGAAAACATTTCATTGTGAGGAAAATGCAAACATAACTTCCAGAAAACAAAGAAAGTTGATGCAAATGTAGACAGGCAGTGTTGGGGGAGGAAGGGAACTGATCATATAAAGAACCGTTAGCAATGTCCAGAGGCTTGTTTTTTATTCTAATGCCATTAAGCCCACTGTAGGTTTCATAAACAAAAGGCTATCGGGGGAGAAACCACTTAATCTGCTGTCTGGAAAACAGCCATCGGGGCAGAGCGGGGTGACGGTGTCTTGCGCTGGCACAGAAGCACCAGAAATGACAGAAGTGAAGACATTTAGAACACATGTTGAATGGTGCTAAAAGATCTGCTCTTGGATCGGATGTTGAGGAGTGGAGTCAGTTCTTTTAATCAGTTATGATTCCTTAGACCATTTCCTGTTAGATTCCATGATAGTATGGTGATCAGGGGAAATTCTTAAGCTAACAGATGCGAGATAATTATAATCTTAGTTCCTTCTCCTAGTGAATTGTGAAGGTGCCCTACACCTGTTTACTCCTTTGTAAAATGGCCTCCACTTTCCCCTTCCTACTTGAGAATGAGATGAATGTTACACAGCTCAATGTGTTACTGCTCATTGTTTGCATGCAACCCCTTTCTCTGTCTTAATTGCATTTCACCATACTTGTTCCTATTGAATGTCAGTTTCATTTGTTTTTCATAACTCTTTCAATTTATCAAAGTCAACTGACTCCAATCCTCTCCTCCCAAGGTGTTGACCTTCTCTTTCTTTCCCTTTTTGTTTTCCTCCTGTGTACTTCTAATGAGGCACATTTTCTACTCTGTCATTTAGATTTGGGATTCTTCTTTCAGTATCTGCCTCCATTATTTACTGGCTTTTTCCATGGCCCTTTGACAACAATGCTTGCAAAATGCCTCCCTTCCTCTTGGTGCTGTCTTTGAAATGGTTTTAACTTTTAAGGCAAAAGATAGAGTTATGCTTTCCAATGCTACGTTATAGTCAATCTTCTCCACAATACACTATATCTAAAGCACTGGATTCAAGATAGAATTGATGGAATGCAATTGGAGAAACTTGAGAATTCGTAATGTATATTCTGATCATTTGAACACATATCTCACATTGTGATAAATCTTTCAGATACTGAAAGTAAATTTGCAAGTATATAATTCCAGGTTCTACAGGTAACAAACATAGATGGGATAGCTCAAAAATCACATATATAATATACATCAAAATCATATATATGTATACGTTACATATATATTTAAGACATCTTTTATATATATCATTTTTATCACTTCTGATACTGGTTTGACTATTCTCTCTCTGTGTTTGCTTTTACATAATGCCCATTTTAAATAGAAGCAGAAGTGAAAGGAAAAAACCCAGTATTAAAATGTCTATTTTTTACAATGCTTTAAGTAAATTTATTCTCTTTTTTCACCTTATAGATACACATATATATGTATAGCCTATATTAGGAATATAAGTTAATGTATATTAACACTGTATAATGTACGTATAAACCCTTCGCTTGGGTTTAATACATGACCTTTAAATACTAAGAAGTTTAATCTTGCAAACTCCCATCTGCAGAGAAACAAATGTCTAATTAAGTGGGGAAAATAATTAAAATAAGACTGACCTTTGCCTATGATTGCATATTGTATGTTTTTAATTAGAAAAAAATTAATATAAACTTATGAATACAGATAACTATTTAAAAAATCAGTGTGTTCACCTTAATATGATTTACTTTTCTGAATCAATGACTACTTTTTCTTTATTAATGCTAATACATCTAACTGTAAAAGTATGACATTTTACAGCAGTAAGCAATTTTTTTATCTTGTTGTAGAATTAAATATGAAAGATTTAGCCTGAATGCTAAAAGAAATCTATTAAATGATCTAAAATTACACTCACAGCATGGAGCAACAGTACAGAATCCAGTTTTCCTAATGCCTCTTATGCATATGATATGAAAGTTTATTTCCAACATTTTAAAATAGTTTTTAGCTAATCCATGTCCTAAATGATACATATATAAAGTAGTTTACACACTTGTGTGCTGGTCCTTAAGGAACATTCTTTAAAATAGGAAATATAAATTCTTCCAATGTTAGACTCAACTTTATTTCCTTAGGCAAATAAAATCACCAAAGTATATTTACCGTGACTAAAAATAGCCATTCTTTATCGGATAAGTATCTTTAACATGACTAAAACAGTGATTCTTTACATTTTCAACGTTGTGTCAATCAGTTTATTTTCTTTTTCTTGTATTTCTATCTTACAGAAATAGAAACTTTAAAATTTATCACTGGAATAAAATAGTGTAGCGATAGTACCTATAACATGACTACAATAAGCCATAAAAGATAATACAGTTTTAAAACTCTGGAAATGAAAAATTTTAATTATTTTATTAAATCTAAGATAACAATCAATCACTAATTTGGGAATATGTTCAAAAGAACAGCATGCCAATTACTCCGTCCCCAGGTCAGAGGTACTTTGGGGCGAATTTTGTGGTTGGAATTTTCTTACATACACAATAATAAGTGTCTCAATTTTGTGACAGGTTTTATAAATTATTTTAGCTATATGAAATCATGCCTGTCATTCTCAAAATACCAACAATGAAACATGTATTTTAATCAAGTGAAGATTTCATCATTAAAAGCCTTGAAATAAATACTTGAGAAATGTGTTTTTAAAAGCAGTCATTCAGCAAGAAGTCAATTGGTCCTAGAAAGTGTAATGGATGTCTTTTGAAAAATCATTTATTTATAAAGGGAATGTCATTAAAAGTTGAAAGTAGTGATCATATAAAAGAAACAATTATGGGAGAAAATTATTTTGGGTTACATAATTACATGTGTCCGTGTAGCCTCTCATCATTTGAGTCACTTATTTGAAAGTAGAACTTTGATATTAAAGAAAAAGTGTTTTAAAAGTTTTCATACTATATAGTTCAAACTCTGACCATTTTTAAAAATAATAGTGCTGACAGTTGTATTCCCTTCAATATTGTTTTATATGCTAATAAAACTATCTGCATAGTTTTAGGAAAATATCAGGAAAAACAGGAATGCCAAACAGTTGATGTTGATGTAACGTTTTGCATCTGCACTATCCTATATGGTA
>NW_016803334.1:3993985-4015641 GCF_001698545.2 Rhinopithecus bieti | reverse complement strand
TTTTTTTTTTTCAAATTTACTTAGAAACTGCAATATTGTAATACAAGTCTACTTTTGGAGAATGAAGAAATTAATTCTTTACAATTCTTTACAATTAATATTATATGTAATTAGAATTCACAGTTTTTCCAGGTGTTTCTCCTTTTAAAATAAATTAACTTTGAAACAAAGATTTTCTGAACATGTGTATTTACAAAGAAAAGAATAGACTTTATATTGTCAGTTAGGAATTTGTTTTGTCATCATAGGAGAGAAATAAAAAACTTAATCTTATTTTCACATTTTGTGATGAGCTAGGTTTTAAGCCATATTTAGAACAATTAAGATGCACTGAACAATATTGAGAACCACATTACCAATTGATAATGCTAATCCAACTTGCTCATTAGGTTTGAACTATAGAATACATTTGCAAAGAATTATTCACAAAAGTCCTTTAGGAGCCTGGCACCCTGGCACATGCCTGTAGTCCCAGCTACTCAAGAGGCTGAGGTGGAAGGATCACTTGAGCCTAGAACTTTGAGTTCAGCCTAGACAACATAACAAGATCCTGTCTCTAAGAAAATAATTATTAATTAAATGAAAAATTCAAAAGTTCTCTAATCAAAGTTTTGCTAGAAGGGATATAAAACAGAAATCATAAACTTTTAATGATAAGTGAATATTTTTATGGACGAATACAATCACAATCTAATTCTATATTTCTTCTCCCCTAAATCAAAACTATTGATTAAACAGGTGGTAGCATTTGATATTCTACAGACAAGCCTGCCAAAGTTTTCAGGGAGTACCACTTCCATCAAGAAATAACACAAACTAGACAATCATATAGATGTATGAGCTCTGGCCTTTTGGGTGGGAGAAAAATAATTTGCTTAAAGATGACATTTTAAAACATAAACATAAAACATAGCTTCTAGTTATTTTCACATAAGAATATTTAACGCAAAACATTAAATAATTGCGTATTTTATTTCATTTTATTTAGAGACAGGTTCTTGATTTGTCTCCCAGGTTGGAGTGCAGTGGCACTATCCTGGGTCACTGTAACCTCAAACTCCTGGGCTCAAGCAATCCTCTGACTCCAGCCTCCCTCAGAGCTAGGGCTACAAGTGCAAACCACCACACCTGGCAATTTGTTTTTCTTTCTTTCTCTCTCTCTCTCTCTCTCTTTCTTTCTTTCTTTCTTTCTTTCTTTCTTTCTTTCTTTCTTTCTTTCTTTCTTTCTTTCTTTCTTTTCTTTTCTTTTCTTTTCTTTCTTTCTTTTTTTTTTTTTTGCACAGATGGGGTCTCACTATGTTGCCCAGGCTGGTCTCAAACTCCTGGCCTCAAGCCGTCCTCCTGTCTTGGCCTCCCAAAATTCTGGCATAACAGGCACGAGCCACCATGCTGCACTTAGACAGCTGCACACATGGGATGCAGAAATGGGATGATCTACTTTGTATGTGCAAAAACTAGATAATCTCCTTTCTGTTATATTTGATGGTAATTCCTAGAAACAAAATTGGGGGAGCATTTTATGACAGAACATAATAAAAGCTATTTATTTATAAAATTAGTCATCCTGACTTTGATAAGAACTCCCAATTAATATTGGATTTCTCTCCAGAAATGTGCCTCAATCTCCAGAAAAAAACAAATCTAAGTATTCCCCCGACTTGAGGTAGATGGTAGAATTAGTAGTAAGCACATGTTTCCATTATCTAGGGGAGAAGAAAAACTTGTCTGGGTGCTCTCCAAAATTATTTCCATCCCTGACACACTATTATCTGCTATGTCGTCTTCAAATATGCCTTTTAAGAAGTGAGTATCAGTTAAGAGTAACATGTAAAAGCAAAAGAAAAGCCAAGCTAAGACATAGTTTCCTATGTCTTAAGTAAATTAAAAATCTCTATCTCTATCTAATATTGCTAGCTAATATATTTTAACATGAATCTTTGTTCTGAAATCTGATCAAAATATAAATTTGGTCTAAGAGAGCTAGTCAGATAGTGGTTGGATGTCATGTAACTATGTGCATTTAATGATATTTTAAAAATAGTTTTTCCTTAGAGCTTTTCCCTACTAAAGCTATAAAATTTTCTTAAAATTTTGTGTCATTTCACAAACACATCCAACGAAATCAGTAAGAGGAATTAGAGATTTGAATTGAAAATAAAGTTAATTTGATTTCATTTTAAAAACTACAGGATCATTGGTTCACCTTCTCCTCAGAGAAGAATTTTAGCAAACACTTGTCTGGTGACTTAGCAAGGGCAAGATAACAAGATCGCAAGATCACTTTAGAAAACCTTAGAAAGAGGATGTGCTAGCAATTCCCTTACATACATGATAATTTAGCAGAATGTAAAGATCATAGAACAATGCTAACTGAAATTTTTGTGTGTGATTGTTTTCTTCCAAGTAATTTCCTGGTTAAGAGAAGGTTGAAAATAGAACTTACTGGTTCTATTTTAAAATCTAACTTTGAAAATATTTTAAAATACGTATTTGTTTTTATTCCTTGAGTGTCAAAGTACTACTGTTGAGTTGTGACTTCTGTTTGGACGAACGGAGGCAAGATGGTGCACTTCCAGGTTCTTCATGACCAACTTTTCCCGCGGGCGCGAAAATGCAGCCGGCGCCCAGGAGGGTGCAGACCAACCGGGCATGCGCCAGGTGACGTCAATCCAAAGAGACCAAGATTTGCCTGGTCGCACCTGCGGAACGCCCCCCGACACGCCCGTGCCCCGCCTACTGCCCTCCCACTCCTAGAAAAGCCGCTCTGGACGGACGCCACGTGCGACTTCCCAGCCCCACTCCTGTCGGGATGTCGGGACTGTATCAGGAACCCCACCCGAGAGCCCCACCGGGGGACTCTGTCGGCCTCCGCCTGACAGACCCCCGCCTCTCCTTCCCACCTTCTTCCTGAATGCTAGGTGACCAAAAATAAATTGCAGTTTTGCTCGTCTAGCCTTGGCCTAACCCGCCTGTCTTTGTGCCCTCTCTGGTGGTCTTAGAAAAACAATATCAGTTGGTGCGAAGACCTGGGGGAGACCCTCCTCAGGGCCCCCCAGGGTCTGGGGAGCCTCTCTCCTCCTCCTCCTTCCACGCCGCAGACGGACCAGGACTGAGACCCGCTTTCCCTCAACTCTCACGGCCTCTCTGGGGTACGTGCCCTTGTCTCCTCTTTTACCTCCTTGACCAAAAATCCTGCGCAAGGTCCGCAGCCCACTTTTGAGCCACCGTGTGCTTGGGAGCCTGTTCAGGACGGAGACGGTCCGCCTGAAGGTATCTCCCACCTTGGCTCCAAGAGCCTCCAGTCTGTCCCTCTGCTGGTTCCAAGAGATGCTTATGAAGCCAGGCAGAGATCCACTTCCATTTCCCATTGTGTCCATTGTGTAAGTAAAGAGGAAACAAACGGGAAACCCAGTCCAAATTTCAAAGAGCACCCCTTAGAGTGCCTCCTAGGCAATTTAAAAACCTTACAGCTTGAACAAGACCTTAGGAGAAGCAGTTTAATTTTCCTTTCCACTGTGGCGGATCAACCTCAGCAATTTCTGCCCAGCGGCTTAGGGCAAGTGGTCTGAAATTAATTACATACAAGGGCTTTTTGGGCCTTACGCTCCTCCGTCGTCTGCCCTATAATTCTCCTTCTCTCCGTCTTCTCCACCCTCTTCCTGCGCAGACTCCTCCTCCTCCCCATCCCAGAACTCCTCCTTCTCCTCCTTACTACTAGTAATCCACTCGGTCCGTGCCTCCTTCGGGACCCAATGGCCCCTTGAGTCCCTATCTGTGCCCACACCCTCCTACAGTGTAGCGCCTTTTTGCGAGAGGTGGCCTGGGCGGAGGGGTAGTCAGAAGTACATGTCCCTTTTTTCACTGGTCGACCTTCCAAAATTGAGAAGCATTTAGGTGATTTCTCAGCCTAATCCCTAAACATATACATAAAGGAATTTAGATACCTTTGCCCAGGCCTATGACTTAACTTGGCATGACCTCCAGGTTATCCTAACCTCTACCCCTACACCCTGAGGAGCGAAGGCGCATCTACGGCGGCTTTACAGCCCAGTTGTAACCCAGGCCAGAGAGCACCACACCCCGCCCAGACTCCAAGGCTACAAAAAGGAGCCTGCTATCAAGTGCAGCAAGCAGGACACTATGCCAACAGGTGTCCCGCAAGGTCCCCGAGCCCCAACGCACCTTGCTATAAGTGCAAGGCCATCAGGGACATTGGGCCAGTGAATGTCCTAACCCTCGTCCACAGCCAACCCCTGCCCGTGCTTGCCCAGCAGGGAGGACACTGGGAGGTCTGATTGCCCACCTCGTGAGAACAGGTGCCTGCGTCCTCCACGGTGACCCCCTTTCCCAGGATCCTGGGGCTCCTTCCAGCCTCCTATCATCTGGATGACGACCACTGGAAGGTGCCGAGACTCGGGGCCCCCAATGCACCTCGCCGAGCCGCGGGTAACTTCCTGGTACGGGTAAGAACAATTTTTTAATCAACAGCGAGGCTTACCTATTTGTTTTGCCGTCCCTTCTCTGGACCTAGCCTCCATCCAGTATTCTGTAGTAAGAGTAAGCGGAAAGGCCATCCACTCCCACAAAAAACTCCACGTCCTTAATGCTGCTGACACAACAACTACTTTGCGCACGTCGTTCCTCATTCCAACTAAAAAGGCGCCTACCAAATAGCAATCAGTAGAAATCAGTTTGGTTTTCCCCGCACTCGCCTCCAAACGTTACTAAATTTCTTAACTATCTCATACTCCAGCCTTGGGGCCAGGACCTATCCTTCTGGGTTTTGTCCAATATTCCAACAAATGCCTTCCATTCCTCATTCTTATACTAATCTGTGCCTTATTTTATTCTTCATCCGTACGTCCAAATATCCAAACCATAGGCCCGACCTTAACGACCTTAACAGCAAGGGAAGTAGCCAGACAGACCACGGCGCCCCTTATCACTATTATCAATAAAAGGTTGGACTGTTTGGATGCACGGAGGCAAGATAGTGTACCTCTGGGTTCTTCATCAACCAATTTTCCCACTGTGCGCGAAAATGCACCCGGCGCCCAGGAGGGTGCAGACCAACCGGGCATGCGCCAGGTGAGGTCAATCCAAAGAGACCAAGATTTACCTGGTCACACCTGCGGAACGCCCCCCGACACGCCCGTGCCCCACCTACTGCCCTCCCACTCCTAGAAAAGCCGCTCCGGACGGACGCCACCTGCGGACTTCCCATCTCCACTCCTGTCGGGATGTCGGGACTGTATCAGGAACCCCTCCCAAGAGCCCCACCAGGGGACTCTGTCGGCCTCCTTTGCCGGAGGCCGACAGACCTCTCCCCCACACCTTAGGTGACCAAAAATAAATTTGCAGTTTTGCTCCTACCCTTGCCTGCTTGCTGGTTCTTTTGTGGCCATTCTGGTGGTCTTTAGAAAAACAAATCAACTTCTACACTTGAACAAATATGGGCTCACATTGAGGCTTCACTCTTCATTTCGTATCTAAGCTTACATATTATACTTATGTTTCTTACTCAGTAAAAGTCTAAAATAAATGTTCCTAGTCATCCAGGAATGGATGTCAGGGAGAAGTGTGGAACATGAGTTGGTAGAGGAACTATCTTCCATTTCTAACTACCAATGTTGTTTGAATGCTTCTTTTCAGTTGTTTGAGAGAAGAAAAGAGCATGCAAGATCAAGCATGAAAGTTGTCTCTGTCAACCACACACCACTTCTGCTCATTATTCCATTGGCTAAAACTTAATTACTTGATCACACCTCACTGTAAGCAGGTTGGGACTTTGTTTGGTTAAGTGGCTAGAAAGAGCAAAAATTTATGTACTCAATAGCTAGAAATTTTTTGCCATAAAGTGATGCACTGTTACTTACCACATAGAAGTATTTTATAGATAAAATTGCATAAGGTAAAGTTCAATATTCTCCATGTAGGGGTTAAAGCATATTTGCTATTATTATGAATGTTAGTGTTACCATTCTGAACTTCATTTCTCATTATAGAGCTTTCAAGCTGTGAAAGGAACTGTGAATTGGTTAAATATTTACTCTTTCCCAGAGAGTGCCTGAAAATTTCTTTCTAACACTCTGATACTATTTTTTTATTTTGGTTTAATAAAAGAAAATGAACTTTGAAATTATACTAACGAAAACTAAACCTCTGCTTTCCCATTTAATACCTAAGTAACTACAACCAAATAAATGATGATTGAATATCTACAAAGAGTAGTTGACATAGTGCTGTGTTTTAAGAATATAAATTGAAGTTTGGTGGAATAAACATTAAGATACGACAATACTTTAAAATAAGTACAATTATAGTGCTAAATTCAGAGTGAATATGGTCAATGTGAAATTTAGACTATATCATTGGATATCATGTTAAAAGGCTATTGTGCTAATCCAGGCAAGAAATGATGGGACTTGAACTTTAGCAGTTGGGGTAGATGTGGAGAGAAGTGGAAGAAGAGAAAGAAAATAAACCCATTTGAAAACATTTTCGATGGGGTTAATAGTACTTAGTTAATAATTGGAGGCTGCACAAATAAAGCAGAAGAAGCCAAATTTGTTTTCCAGATTTACCATCTGATGGATATATATTACCTGAGGAGAGAACACAGGAAAAAACAGGTTTAATAGAAAGGATAGTAATTTCAGTCTCAGGTACATAAGTTTGTTTCTAGTAGGAATTACACTGAAAATGTCTTGTTATTAATTAAAAATTATCTGGAAAACAGAAGCAATTCATGTTTAGAGATATACTTTCAAAATAATGAACATGAATGTGAAATATTGGGGAAAGCTAATAAGAAAAAGCAAGGAAAGGGACTTGGAGAGTGACTAAGGAGAGCTCACAAGAAGTAAGAAGAAAACTGAAAGAAAGCAGTGAGGACACAGAATCAAATAACGAGACCAACAAAAAGGAGGAAATGATCAACATAAATGCCAGCTGCTATTTTTATTTTTATGTTTATTTTGGCCAGGTATTTTGGAAATGTCATTTTGCACAACAACCAAATCAACCAGAGGTCTAGATTGCAGTTGGTTGAGAAATGAAAGCAATCAGAGAAAATTGAGGCTGTAAGTACAGACAAATCATTCAATAACTTTCCTGGAAAAAAGAAAAAAAAATATGGCGGTAATTTAACAAGAAAGCAGGTCAGAAATGTTAACTTTTTTGGATAGAGGATACCTTAATAAGTTTGAAAATTGAGATGAAAGTCAGTGGGAAAGCAAGATTTACATTACAATAGGGGGGAAACGCAATGTAAAAATTATAAACTTGAAAAGGAATTGAGGTGGTGAAGAGAGTGATGTCAGCAAGATGACTGAATAAAAGCGTCTAGCACTTGTCCCCTCCAACAAAGACAACCAAAACAATAAATGAACAGCTACATTTTGATGAAAATAACAAAAGGAGAAAGTCAGAGTATACCAAAGGATTCACAGAAACCCGATGGCGCACAGAAATTCAAGATGGCCACAGGAAGACAAGGAGGAAACCCTTTAGCTTTGTCATCCTGTTCCACAGCTGGGATCAGTTCAGAGCCAGGAGCGAATTCTCCCTCTGGGGAAGAGGTAAGCAAGAGCTCAGTAGGAACTCTCATAACTCCTTTGGACACTTACAATTTTCACCACTGGGGACTCCTGTAGTTCTCACAGGTACTAAGCTCAGCTGAGAGAGCTGCTTGGACACAACACAACTGTGCTACCTCCCTACCCCCAAACCATGGATGGAGCTGATGCTGTTCCCTGACCCCTATAACCCACGGAACTACTGTGTTATGCCATGTTGGGAACGGGACCACACTGAAGTGTGTTCTGCACTGTCGAGTGAGTAACCACATTATCCTCCCACCCCTGAGGCTTTGCTGATGCTGAAACACACCTGCCTGGTAGCCCACCATTCCTAAGCGGAGCTGCTCTACACCCTACTTCATGGGTTCAAGCTGCTCCATAGCTGCTCCATCTACACCACCCAGTAACTGCTTAGCCCTGCCACTCAAGACCTGAGATAAAGGGAAGTGGTGCCTTGGCAGCCTGGAGCAGTCACACTCCCCAGTGCCTAAACTGAAGCAACATCCTGTCTCTCAGAGAAATCGTGCTTTGGCTTCCCAGCACAGTCATGTCCCTCAACACCTGCGCTAAAGCAGCTCCCTGCATTTTGGGAAATTAGTGCCTTGCCCTCTCAGAGCAGTAATGCCTTCCAGGTCTGAGCTGAAACTAAGTGTAACCTATCAGAGAACTGGTGCCCTAGCAGAGCTGAGCAGCTGCTCATCCCAGAGGTGAACTGATGTGGTACCTTGTGTCTCAGGGAAACAGAGCATCAACTGAGCTGAGAAATACAGCTGTAACGGCCAAAAACTGTAGTACCCCACTTCCCTGGAATTAGGCTAGCCCCTTAAAATCTGAGCTGATGAGATACCCATCTCCCTAGGGAAATAGAATTATGGCTGTGCTGCTCTGTGGCTCCTAGGGACCAAGCAACAGCTATGCTCCAACATCCCGAGAATTTTCTACCACTATACCTCACTTCACAGTGTCCAGGATACTGCTGTTTCCCACCATCCCAAGGTCCAAAGTCACCACAAGGTGTTTCCTCATTCACCAGACCTGAGTTGCCACTGTGCCCTATTGGCTCTGGTTCCCAAATTGCAGCCACATCCTACTCCCCATGCCTAAATGTCCAAAGCATCCCTTCCTTCCCAAAACTAAGCCAGTGCTGTGCCCTACCTCCCAGGGTTCGAGTCACAGCAACCTAGCTACCAGGGGGTGCCTCAGCATCACAGATGCTGACTTTGTGAGCAATCTGCATCCAACTCTGCCTTAAAGAGTAAACCTTTTTGGGCAATCTCCATCCAACCCTGCCTTAAAGACTAAACTTTCACACCAAGACCCAGATGGCAAAATAGTTTCCTAAAACCAACAACCCAAGACCCTGTCTTCAGAGCTGCTCTGAGCACCTGTGCCCTGGAACTCATCATTGCTGCAGCTGCTTGTAAAACAGACTCAACACCAAGAAAAGTCCTCTCAACTAATACTTCACATTGTGAGGAAAGTGAAAACAGGAGGACTCCAAAAGCCCTTTTCACCAAGGACCATACCAATCTATGCTGCCACCACTGTGGCCACAAATTCCTACAGTCTAGGCCACTAAGACACCCCATAGTCATCACTAATGTGAATTGCAGCTGAAGAAGCTGTAATGAAAATATACAACTGCATCCACTCAGAATCAGAGCCACCACAGCCTTTTCAACTGACAAACTAAGATCTATCCACAGGTGCAAGATTTTCCCTGAGAAATATACACTGTGAAGTTTGAAAGGGATTATTGTTTCATCAGATGTGCAGACTTCAATGCAGGGACACAAGAAACAAGAGAAAGGAAACATGGCACCACCAAAGGAACACAATCATTCTCTGGTAATTGACACCCCTAGCCTGGGAAGAAATTTAAAAAATGATCTTGCGGAAACTCACCAAGATATAAGATAATACAGATAGACAATCAAACAAAATCAGGAGAACAATTCATGATGAATGAGTAATTCAATAAAGAAATAATTATCAGAAGAAATAACCAAACTGAAATCTTGGAGCTAAAGAATTCAATGAGAAAAATAAAAATATGTAATAGAGAGCTTCAACGAGAGACTAAATCAAGCATAAGAATCTCTGAAGTTGGAGATACATTTCTGAAAATTACCCAGTCAGAGTGAAAAAAAAAAAAAAATGAAAAAAGGGTGAGGACAGCCTATGGGACTTATGGCACACAACTAAGCAAACATTCACAATATTAGAGTAAAAGAAGAAAAAGAGACAAAGATAGGGACAGAAAGCTTATTGGACAAACTATTGTTAAAAATTTCCCAAATTGGCCAGGCGCGGTGGATCACACCTGTAATCCCAGCAATTTGGGAGGCCGAGGAAGGCAGATCACAAGGTCAGGAGATTGAGACCATCGTGGCTAACACGGTGAAATCCTGTCTCTACTAAAAATACAAAAATTAGCAGGGCGTGGTGGCATGCGTTGTAGTCCCATCTACTCGGGAGGCTGAGGCAGGAGAATCGCTTGAACCCAGGAAGCAGAGGTTGCAGTGAGTCAAGATCATACCACTGCACTCCAGCCTGGGCGACAGAGCGAGACTCCATCTCAAAAAAAGCAAAAACAAAAACAAAAAAACCTTCACAAGTCTTGAAAGAGACATGGACATCCAGATCCATGAAGCTCAGTGATCCCCAAAAAGATTTCACTGAAAGATGTACTCCCTAAAACGCTTTGTAATTAAACGGTCAAAATCAATGACAAAGAGAAAATTTTAAAAGCAGCAAGAGAAAAGTGTCAAGTTATATATATGGGAATTTCATTAGAATTTCAGTGTATTTCTCAGCAGAAATCTTACAAACCAGAAGACAGTGGGATGGTATATTTCAAGTGCTAAAAGAAAAAAAAAATAATCTGTCAGTCAAGAATATTATACCTAGGAATACTATCCTTCAAAAGTGAAAGAGAAATAAACTCTTTCCCAGATAAGCAAAAATTAAGGAAATTCAGCACCACTACACTTGTCTTACAAGAAATGTCCATGAGAATCTTTCAAGTAAAAACAAAATAATGCTAATTACTAACATGCAAAGATACAAGAACAAAATTTGCTAGAAAAGGTAAATATTTTTTTCATATCCAGACCAATCTAATACCAATATGGTACTCTGTAAATCATAAATATAGAGATGCATAGGTGATAGAAGACAGACAGAATGAAAGTTAAAAGTCAAAATAGTAAAAATAATGACAGCTACAGTAAGTTGTTGAAAAATACGTAATTAAAAGATGTAAATGTTTAAATCAAAAAAGAAAAAAATTGTGGGTGAGGGGGAGGATAAATGTTCAGGTTCTGTATGCAACTAAAGTTAAGTTGTTGTCAGGGTAAAATAGCCTATTATAATTATAAGATGTTTTATATAACCCTCATGGCAACCATGATGCACAAACTATAGTAGAGACACAAATGATAAAGAGAAAAGAATTAGAACAGTATTACAGAGAATCACCAAATTACAAAGATAAAAAAAAAAGAGAGAAAGAAACCAACAATCTATAAAATAACCAGAAAACAATCAACAAAATGGCAGTGCAGTAGTAAATCCTTAATTATCACTAATTACTTGGAAAGTAAATAGATTAAATTCTCTGATCAAAAGACATCAAGTGGCTTAATGGGTTAAGAAACATGATCCAAATGTATGCTGCTTATAGGAAACACATTTTAGCCTTAAGGGCACACGTAGGCTAAATGTGAAGGGAAGAAAGAATATATTTCATGCAAATGATAACCAAAAGAGAGTAGAAGTGGCATTTTTTTCTATCAAATATAATATTCTTTATGTCAAAAATCATTTAAAAAAGCAAAGAATGCAATTATTTAGTGATAAAGGGCTCAACTTATCAAGAGGACATAGCAATTTTAAATATATATGCACCCAAAATTGGAGCACCTAAATGTATTATGCAAATGTTAGTGGACATAAAGGAAAAAATAGATAGCAATGCAATAATAGTAGAGAACTTCAATACCCTGCTTGTAACAATGGGAAGATTAACGAGAGAGAAAATTAATAAGGAAATACTGGAATTGAACTGTACTTTAGACGAAATGGATCTAACAGATATAAAGAAAATGTTCATCAATAATGGGAGAATACACATTCTTCTTTAGTGCACATGGAACGCTCTGCAGCCTAGACCATATAATAGGCCACAAAACAAGTGTGAATAAGTTTAAGATTAAAATTATATTAACTATTGTTTCTGAGCACAATGGTAAGAAAGTAGAAATGAATAACTGGATAAATTTTCAAAAATTCTATAATATATAAATATCCAGACAGACAGAGGTTTATTATAATAAATTGGCTTACAAAATTTTAAGGATTGGAGCTAGCAAAGCAAGTTCACAATCTATAGAAATTGCCCACTCTCTTTCTCACTAGTTTGTGCTTTCAATCCATCTAGATGATTAAATCAGGCCCATGCAGTTTATCCAGTGTCTTTTACTTAAATTCAACTGATTGGGGACTTTAATTATATCTTCCAAATCCCTTCACAGAAGCACCTAGTATAAGTTTGATTGAATAACCTGAAACTGAAGACCAGTCAAGTCGTTGTATCACAAAAGCTATTACAGTTGATAGATCGGAAGGAAGATGTAGACTAGAGACTTATTTTAGACTTATCAGGTCGCAGGTAGTACTTTAAATCATAAGATTACATGATTTCTCCAAGATAAAAAATATAGAGTGAAATATTTTTAAAATGTCTCAATACATTCTGTTATTGAAAACTAATTCCCACACACACACACACACACACAGTCATTTCTGCAAACACATGTGAAAGGGCAGAGGTAGTATTTTAGGTGTGCCTCTTCTATTTAACTTATTGAAAACTCAACAGGTATGAACACAGTGATCGATGGCCTCGGGGTCACAAAAGAACGCCACCTTCTGAGGTCTCTAGGGGAAAATATACTCAGGTTTAAATCCTCTCTTTTTCCACTTGCTGTCTCCAAATCAAGAGTCCTTTTACGCTTCCTATCTCTCTCACAATACCTTCTTTTGTAACTTAATTTCGCTGTATTCCAAGACAGATATGTGACACAGACAGTGGAGGATAAAGGAAAGATAGAAATCCTGCAGGAGAGGCGGAGATGAAGAGGAGTGAAGAGATGATGCTGGCGTAGTTTCAGTGTGTGGTGAAAAGGGATTGGGAAGCGAATTAGAGGTAAGTAAAGTAGGCATCTCATGTGGAAAACTCTTCTGAGAAATAAGAAAATCTACTCAAAGGAAAAATAATTAAAATCTGAAAAAGAACAACATCGAAAGTCTGAATGATGTGAGGTTATTTAAATGCTGAGGGAATTTTTTGTGTGTTTGAAAGAGTAAGGGTAGAAAAGTGAAGTAGGATTAAGAAAAAAACAATGAACTCAGTAAGGGGATGGAGAACCAGAAGAATTTGGACACCTTCAACTGGCCCCTTGATAGTGGGATTATAGGGAAATACAATGCCTCAAACTGAAAGATTTACATAGGTACTAGTGTTAGGGACAAAACATTTCCCAGTGTACGTGGGAAAATAAAAGTAAAGTAAAAGGCCTTAAGATGTTTTCTTGGCCTTAGGTATTATGGTAATAATTTAGATTGAATGATGATATTAGATCACTTTCAGTTAGAAGATAACCAGAAAGGATACAGGAAACAATTGGGCCATGTTTTTATTATCTAGCCTTTGGGTATGAAGTTGTGATGTTGTAATTAATTCCATACTCTGCACCATATTTTTAGCCTATCCTTTTGGTTCTGAGTTACCAAATGAAATGAAATGAGAGATGGCAAGAATTGGGCACCATATTGCCATTGCTATAGCAGCAGAGCGATGAGGAAAGGGAAAATGTCAAGATTTCCCAATCTAGTAATAATTACCTTAAAAGGGCTCTGATTATCAGCCCAGGGAGGTGTAACCCAACAACAATTTACTGTGTTGTGCACAGGTTTACAGAATCTTTTGATCACTCAACTAAGGAGACACTGAAAAACTAAGTATATAAATTAGTAAGTAGACTTCATATGTATCTACATTTCATGGGGGAAAATATTCTGATTCTAACATCAAAAAAAAAAAGGAGGAAGAAAGACAGGAAGGAAAACAGTAATGGGGAGTAAAGGAAGGAAGACGGATATAACGTGCAATTCCTTACCTTGGTGAACACATAATTCACTTTTTTAAACCACTACATAACAATAAGATTGTATTAATTTCCCAGTGCTGCCATAACAAATTGTCATAAATCAGGTCTATTAAAACAACAGAAATGTATCTTCTCACATTTCTTGAGGTTGGAAATCTGAGATCCAGTTGTCAACAGGGCCATAATCTTTCTGAAAACCCTAGGGAAAAATCCTTCCTTGTCTCTTTCTAGCTCCCTGCACTCCTTAGCTGAATCATTTCAATTTCTGCACTGTCTTCACATGATCATCTTCCCTCTGTGTGTGTCTGTGTTTCTGTCTCCAAAGTCTCCCTTTTTATCTTATAAAGACATCAGTCATTGGATGTATGGCACACCCTAATCTGATATGACCTCATTTTAGCTTGCCTACATGTGCAAATATCCTATTTTAAAACAAGAACACATTCCTGGGTACTAGGATTTAAGACTTGAACATATCTTTGTGGGAGACACAATCCAATCCACTACAATTATGAATACTTAGCAAATGATTTTTTCTCTATATGAAATCAGCTATTTCAAGTTCCAAAATAACTGAGCTATCATTTCTTTCTGCTCTTACCCCAATATGTTAACTTACCTATAAAATGGAGGCACTACTAATTTCTACCTTATCAGATTGTTGTGAAGATTATGGTTGATAATAGATTAATAGCTTACAGTTGTTTCGACTAGCTCCTGGAACAAACATTTTGTAGGTGTGTGATGGGCAGCCTTGAGACACCTGCTAGTCCTTTTCACAACAATGGTTCTGACAAGACTTCACCCTGAAGAAATGAAAAGATTAGCTAAATCTTATTGTCCAGACAGTGTGGGAAGGAGTTAGCCTATTAGTGAGACAGCGCTAATTAAAGTATTTTTTATCATGTTTCCCCTATTGTTTCTGCAACTTACTCTGTAATTGGACAAGTTACTCTATTAGACAATGACCTTGGGCATTGCGGTTGGTTTTAGCAGCCCATTCTAAGTCAATTTTCTAACACAGGCAGATGAACTATCTTAATTGGCATGCCTGGGGAGAAATATAAACATGTCAAATAAATAACCATCAGATAACACACAGTGTTGGATGACATTTACTTTCTCTTTTGCCAAGTGCCTTTAAGGTAAACTTGGTAACAAGGCAGGACACGTTTTGCTTGTGTATACAGAGGTAAGAATAGCTTACTTAAGAGGTGTAATAGAGAAAGAAGGCAGCCTAAAGTGAGTATCATAGCCCAGCAAGCACCAATTTTACCATATAAGCATTTTAAAAAACAAACCTTGGCTGTAAAAAACAATTGACGTGCTACTGAAGTTTATGTTTTTCTTTTATATGTCAGTCAAAAGTCTCTTTCCTCATTTTTAACTATCACAGAAATAAGAGTACTGAATCTCTCCCCAGTAATCTGCCCAATTAAATGGTGGTGCTATTATGCAAGTAATTTAGTTGGGAAATTCTATCATAGCATCACCTCAGCCTGCATTATGTATGCTGTTTATTTCCCCCCCCAAAAGTACAAATAAGTGAAAAATAAAAATTAAACAATAATTCTCTACTAATTTGTGAACCCATAAATCGACATGAACAATGCATCTCAATATTGTGAGTAATTTCTTTTCTACAAGAGCTTCACCAAGCAGAAAGACTTAACTAAGGGGCTGTAATAGACACATTGAATCCTAGCGCTTTGTAATTTGGGGTTAGCTTGGCATGTTGCTCTATAATTCGTTGACCATTGACGGCAGCCAGATATTTGAATCCTTCATTTTCACAGTGTGTCTACAAAGAAAATGAGAAAAAATGAGGAGTCCAGAATCAGTCCGAATATTTCGACTATTAAAAAAGAAAACTGATACTTGCTCTCTCTGATTCACATGCATACCTACATGCATACATACATATAGAGAGAGAGATAGCAAAACTGTTTTCTAATTTGTTGTCCTAGTTTCCATAATTGCATTTTCATCAAACAGATTTACTTAGGTGCTTCTTGAACCTGGCAGGTCATTGGCATCACCTGAAGTGATTTTTAGGCATGGGGATGCCTTAACTGGACCTAGACCAATTAAATCAGAACAGAGTAGAGTTGGGAAGGTGCTGCTCTATAGGTACTTTTAAAAAGACTTCCTGAATGATTTTAACATGTAGGATTGTGAACCACTGAGTGAGTCTGCTAGAATGTGACATTTTAGGTGCTTCGGTTTGTTCATCTCCACATCTGTTCCTTGTTATTTCCCCAACATGTAGAAATCACTACTCAACGTTAATGAGGTTGTCATATTGAGAAAGCACATTTGCTTCTTCATTTTTTCCTTCCCCTGGGATTTTCAGCGTTTGGTTGTGTAGGTATTAACTTCTTGACCTTTCTAAGACATAACCACATTAGCTTAGCTTCATGATAACATTCATAACAAAAGCACCTATTAAAAATTCTATTTCTGCTTAATTTTCTAGAAAACAATACAGTCAATGCCTTTTATAATCCTGCATTGATAACAATGTAAACTTAATCAAAAATATGTTAGCTTTGAGAAAGTTTCAATTCTATGTCAGAGCATCAGAAGAAATGTTATTATTTTATTGTTCAGCCATAGCTGTGCCAGTTTTTCCTAAAGCATACCCCTTCTTGTTGCTTAAATAGGCCTTTAGGTGTTATCAGTCAGATGATCTCTTATCTTTTAAAAATTGTAAATAGTTTAGTAGTGTCAGGAGGTCTAGAACAGCCTCCAACACAAGAGAACTGTACATTATTCTGTTTCTTAAAGGACAGTGGCCTGAGGAGTAGCATGCATTATAAATAAAATGCACTTCTGGAGCAGTATAATTTCAATATTTATTCATTTATTTCCACACCAGAATAGAACAAAACTTATGTGTATAGCCAATGGCAGTATACATATTTTTTGCTTTATAGCTTCCAAGATGTCCCAAGCAATGCTATTTTTAAGAAAGCATTCATTTGCAAAGTTGGTAAGCTTTGTTATCCATTCCTAAAATATTATTTGCCATCTCTAAAACTGGGAGGCAGGAGTATTTATTATGACAATACTATCCGCCTGGCTAGTATTGTAAAAATAAAATAAAATGTTAGTATCTGACATGAAATAGTATAAGCATTAAAGAGACTGATGAATAGTTTAACCAGCAATACTACAAAATTCACCATGGGGTAAAGTCACATAAAAGCAGACCTACAGATAACTTCACGTTGTGACACTTGACTAGACTTGAGCATTGATTTGATTTCTTTCACATATTTATAGCATAGACATTAGAGTCACAGAATCAATTGCATAGGTTGCCCCAAAGACCATTTCGCTAAATTTATGAGTAGCTGCTTAGGATCAACAGTCAGAAAATC
The DNA here is from genome assembly GCF_001698545.2 of Rhinopithecus bieti. Classification (NCBI taxonomy): domain Eukaryota; kingdom Metazoa; phylum Chordata; class Mammalia; order Primates; family Cercopithecidae; genus Rhinopithecus; species Rhinopithecus bieti. The sequence continues at coordinate 3,998,505 of NW_016803334.1, read as the reverse complement.
AATTTCCTTCTATTCTGTTTCTCATTAATGTATAAGTTTTATTTGTTTTTGTACAATTGCCTAACCCATTTGAGAAAGCAATTTAAATGGTCAGCCTTTGCACATACTATTCACTTCCAGTTAAGCCCCTCTGTGGCAAACAGGATTTTGCTTACAGATAAAATAACAAGAAATAACAACAGCAAGTGGTTTATTTTATAATTGTTATTTCCATTGAATTAACTCAACGAGGTCATTCACACATGGCAAAAATAGGAGGGTCATTTTCATCTTGGCTCTTTGGAAGAGAGAGTATTTGAAAGGATTTAGTTGTGAAGACAGAAATAGAATGTTAGCAAAAACTAAAAACTTCTGGATATTTAACTCAACTGTTATGGGTTCCTTATTCTGGAGGCTGTCCTGACTGTTAGTCAATAAATATGTATTAGATACCCACAGCATCCCAAAAGTAATTAAAAATTAAATAGCTTCTTCATCTCTTGGGTCTACAGTTCACCATAAAATCATAATCATCAATATTCATTCTTATTCACTTGGTTCTCTTATATTTTCAATTCAATCCCATACATATTTATAGAATGCTGCCTTCTACCATTGGAAAGTTTACAGTCTTGCATGAAGGATAACTCAAGCACATATAACTAGCTACCCAAATGAGCTAAGTGTCATGAGACAAGCATGAGTGAAGAACTGGGCCAAGTTACAAGCAGCAAGTCTATTTATGAAAAGCCCATGTACCAAAGTAAGTACTAACATAGGTCAGCAGATATTGAAAGAAGATAATTTAGTATATGTAATATACAGAGACTGTATGTGGCCTACAAAATGGTGAGGTATCAACTTATGTCAAGAATGACATGACATGTCTTCCACTTCCAGTCATAATAAACTGTCTGACACCAGAAAGCCATCTCACTGTAGATAATAAAAATTTGGACAAAATATATCTAATATTGTTTTCAGGTACTGGATAGCACAGATCTGTGACTTCGAAAAAATAATGAGCAAGGTAAGCTCCACTGTTACTCCATCTTTCTGCAGGGATGCATTTTACATGCCATGGCACAAGGAAGAGAGAAGTTCAAACAGAGAAAAGTAGTCTTGCTGAATTGAGAAGACAGATTAGAGGTAACTGTACACAGAACAGGTGTTCCCAAAATCTGCCTATCAGTCCCCTTGCATTTATATTGGAATACTAAGCTGCATATTAAAAAGGGTACAAATGATAGAAATATTGTATTTTTTCATGGGATATGAATTATACAACTGTGTGTATTTGTGAAAACTCACCCACTCTACGCTTACCATCTGTGCATTCTGCTTTCTGTAAAATACACTCTACTTTGATAGAAAACAGTGCCATAACTTGGTTTGTTTTTTAATGGGGTCAGTCTGGCTGCTTTGTTCAAATTTAAGCTATGTGTGGGAACACATAGAGGTATGAAGAAAAAGTAGGAACTTTTTGCTGTAAGTTGAGTCAGAGATAGCTCAACTTGGACTAGGGTTGTATTTGTGGATAGGGTATAAATTATTACACTTCTGGTTATATTTTGAAGTTAGACCCATGGGATTTACTGATGGATTGAAAGAGGGGTGGGAGACAAAGAAAGAAGTCAAGAAAGCAAGTGTTTGGCCTGAACAGATATAAAGGTGAAATAATAATGTGCTGACACAGGGAAGAATGTGAGTGGAGCATGTGTGAAAAATATTAAGAATTCAATTATAGATGTGTTAGAAAAGTTGTATGAGACCATTAAGGGGTCATGCATAGAAAGAGAACTGTGCATGGCTTAATCTCTGGGACACTCTAACTTTAAAAAGCCAGGGAGTTGAGAAGAAGCCAGGAAACTAAATTAGATGGAATGGTGAATGCTGAAAAATAAAACTCAGGAGAGTGAAATAGCCTATCGGCTGTGTTAATTATGTACATTGATGTGCCGGAGGTTAACCTCTCCCTATCAACTGCATCCTTATTCTTTTAACCATACTATTATCTCTACTATTAAAGCAAAACAAAACAAATAACTCCTCATCCACTCCAGTTATAAACCTCCTTTTCTTGTTGTCTAAGTCAAAGTTTTGCAAAGAGTTTTCTCTTCCTCCCCACTTTCCACTGACTTCTCAATTCCCTCCAAATTGTCCTCAGCCCCCAGTATTTAAGGAAAAGCGTCATTAAAGTCATCAATAAACTACAGGTCTCTAAACCCAAAGTTTGTGTTTTCCCTTAGATATTATCTTACTTGCTCTTATAACACTCTGCCTTAATTTTCAAGACATCATATCCAGTTTTCTTCCTACCTTTCTGGATTCTCCTTTTTAGTTGTATTTCTGAGTGTACCTTCTTGACTTTAAATGCTAGGGTTTCTAAAAGTTTAATCAAAGTTCCTAATTCAATCTACATTTTGTTTGTAAGAAACCTCATTCAGGAGAAGCGGCATAACATGGTGATTAAGAATAATAATCCCTTTTCCAATCTGCCTTGGTTCAAAATTTAGCTCAGACACCACTTTTGCCATCACGGCAAAAACTCAGCCTATTTTATCTGTTTTAATTTAAAATTTTATTTTAAAATTATAATAGTTCTTATAGGATTGTCACAAGGATTAAATGAGTCCATATTAATAAATCACTAATACAAATGAGAGCAGCTTTAGTTACCATATGTAAGTGGCCAGCTCACACTTGATTTTCTCTGGCCTAGACCTCCTTTCTAAACTCGCAGCCTACATATCCAACATTTCCCTTTTTATCTTAACTTAAATTTTTCAATGATATCTGTTGCGGGAAGTCAGGGACCCCAAATGGAGGGACCAGCTGAAGTCACGGCAGAAGAACATAAATTGTGAAGATTTCATGGACATGTATTAGCTCCCCAAATTAATACTTTTATAATTTCTTATGCCTGTCTTTACTGCAATCTCTGCACATAAATTGTCAAGATTTCATGGACACTTATCACTTCTCCAATCAATACCATTGTGATTTCCTATGTCTGTCTTTAATCTCTTAATCTTGTCATCTTCGTAAGCTGAGGAGGATGTACATTGCCTCAGGACCCTGTGATGATTGTGTTAACTGCACAAATTGTTTGTAGAGCATGAGTGTTTGAACAATATGAAACCTGGGCACCTTGAAAAAAGAACTGGATCACAGCAATGTTCAGGGAACAAGGGAGATAACCTTAAACTCTGACTGCCAGTGAGCTGGATGGAACAGAGCCATATTTCTCTTCTTTCAAAAGCAGATAGGAGAAATAGCGCTGAATTCTTTTTCTCAGCAAGCAACATCCCTGAGAAAGAGAATGCGCCCTGAGGGTAGGTTTATAAACGGTCCCCTGGGAGGTGGCTGTCTTTTAGCCTCGAAGCCGAAGGGATGAAATGAGCCCCGGTCTCCTGTAGCACTCCCAGGCTTATTAGGACAAGGAAATTCCCGCCTAATAAATTTTGGTCAGATAAGTTGTCTGCTCTCAAGCCCTTCTCCTGATAAGATGTTATCAATGACAATGCGTGCCTGAAACTTCATTAGCAGTTTTAATTTCGCCCCATCCTGCGGTCCTGTGATCTTGTCCTGCCTTCATTTGCTTTGTGATATTTTATTACCTTGTGAAGCTTGTGATCTCTGTGACCCACATTCTCTCCCCTTTTGAAAATCACTAATAAAAATTTGCTGGTTTTACAGCTCAGGGAGCGTCACAGAACCTGCCAACGTGTGATGTCTCCCCCGGACACCCAGCTTTAAAATTTCTCTCTTTTGTACTCTTTCCCTTTATTTCTCAGACCAGCTGACGCTTAGGGAAATAGAAAAGAACCCACACTGAATATCGGGGTGGAGTTTCCCCAACAGATATCTCCAACTCAACATGTCCAAAACAGAATTTGTGATCTAAAAGCCTTGAGCATTCCAAGCCTCCCTGTCCCAGACATTGTAACTCAGAAAACTAGATGATATCCTCGACACAGATTTCCCCTCACCACACCCTTCATGAAATCCCTAATCAATCTATCCATAGTGTATCAATACGGCTTTTTACATGTTTCTTGAATCTTTTTTTTCTTGCTAATAAATTATATACCCACTAACCTATTCTGATCTACTTTTATCTCTAATCTTCATGACTGCAATAGTGTGCTATCTGGGCACCCTGAAACTTTTCTTTTCCTATTCTCCATGCTGTAGCCAGAATCATCTTCTGAGTATGTTCTCAAAATTCAGCATCAAATGCTTCATTGATTTGGCTGGGCACTGTGGCTCATGCCTGTAATCCCAGCACATTGGAAGGCCGAGGCAGGCAGATCACGAGGTCAGGAGATCAAGACCATCCTGACTAACGTGGTGAAACCCCGTCTCTAGTAAATATACAAGAAATTAGCCAGGCGTGGTGGCAGGTGCCTGTAGTCCCAGCTGCTGGGGAGGCTGAGGCAGGAGAATGGTGTGAACCTGGGAGGCAGAGCTTGCAGTGAGCCAAGATCACGTCACTGTACTCCAGCCTGGGTGACAGAGCGAGACTCCGTCTCAAAAAA
>NW_016803334.1:3952148-3993817 GCF_001698545.2 Rhinopithecus bieti | reverse complement strand
CGTCACTGTACTCGAGCCTGGGTGACAGAGCGAGACTCCGTCTCAAAAAAAAAAAGAAAAAAAAAAAGCTTCATTGATTTACTGTGATTCAGGGCAAAGCCCTAAATTCCTAACATGACTTATTAATCCTCCTATGGCTGATTTCTTCATGGCCTTATTTCTATCAATTTCTTCATCTTTTGCTCTGTCCTTCCTTTTGATCGATTCTCAAATAACTCATGCTTCCTTCTACAAAAGAGCATTTGTGCATTCCTTTTCTCCTCCACTTATTTAATTCTTACCATCCATTCAGAATTCAGCTCAGTTATCATTTTCTTCTTGAAGCTGTTCCTGGTCTTCAGATTCCATAACATCTGCTAATTGATGCATACTTGTCAATAGGTACCTTTCCTTATTCTACATATTATTTTGTAAAATTTACATATCAAACTATAAAATTTGATTATTGAAAACTTAAAGAGGCCTTCATATGCTTACCATTTTAAGCCCAGGATCTATATAGCATGGTTCTTGGGAGAAAGCAGTCAATAAATATTTGCTGAATGGATAATTAGGTAGCAGCACTTATAGAAGTGAGAAAAAACTAAAAATATTCCATAAGTTATGTGACAAAATAAACCAACTAAGTTTAAGTAACCATCAATATAAGCACAGAGTTAAAATGTGTCCAGCCATTAGCCAGAAGGAATATTGAAGAACAATCATTTCAGAATGCTAAGATTGTCAAGCAAACATCAGCCCTTCTAGATCTGTTGGAAAAGGTAGAGATCTAACATATTAATGATCTTTACTCTTGAAAACTGGTGGCTGCAGTCTGTTTTTGCATGTCCCATGTAAGGGAGAGGAGGTTTTTCTTTTTCTCATCCAACATTAGGTTCATGGTTGAGATCCTTATTACAAGAGACAGATTAATGAAAGAAAAGCGCACACATTTATTTCATGTAAGTTTTACGTAACATGAGAGCCTTTGTAACTGCCCAGTGGGTTCTTCTTGCCTACTGACCAAGTAGAGCTGATTTATTAAGACAGGGGAACTAAAATAGAAAAGGGTTTAATGCATGCATATAGCTGCGTAAATGGGTGGATGAAGTTTTATTGTTCAAATCAATCTCCCTGAAACTTCTGAAACTGAGATTTTTTAAGGATAATTTGGCAAGTTGAGGACTCAGGAGTGGTAGTGCTGATTGTTTAGGTCAGAGGTGAAATCATAGTGAGAGTCAAAGTGGATTTTTCTTTGTCTAATGTTTCTGGATGTGATCACAGAACTAGTTGAGCCAGATTATTTAGCCAGGTGGGACCAGCTGATCCATCAGAATGCAGGGTCTGAAAAATGCCTCAAAGCCCAGTCTTAGGTTTTACAGTAGTGATGCTATCCATAGGAGCAACTGGGGAGGTAGGTGTGACTCCTAAATCATAATTTCTAATTTTGTGGCTAATTTGTTAGTTTTACAAGGTTGGTGGTCTGGTTCCTAGGTAAGAAGGGGGTTTGTTTCAGGGAAGATCTGTTATCATCTTTGTTTGAAAGTTAAATTATAAGCTAAATTCCTCCTAGAGCTAGCTTGGGTTCCACCGAGGAATGAACAAGGGCGGTTTGGAGGCTGAAAGAAAGATTTGGAGGTTAAAGTTTCCGTTAGGTCAGATCTCTTTCACTGTCATAATTTTCTTACAATTATAGTTTTGCAAAGGTAGTTTCACCTTCAGAAAAGAAGACCCAAAGAAACAGTGAAACGTATGTTTTTTGTTTTTGTTTTTGTTTTTTTGAGACGGAGTCTCGCTCTGTCGCCCAGGCTGGAGTGAGCGGCGCCATCTTGGCTCCCTGCAAGCCCCGCCCCCCGGGTTCCCGCCATTCTCCTGCCTCAGCCTCCCGAGTAGCTGGGACCACAGGCGCCGCCACCACGCCCGGCTCATTTTTTGTGTTTTTAGTAGAGATGGGGTTTCACCGTGTTAGCCAGGATGGTCTCGATCTCCTGACCTTGTGATCTGCCCCCCTCGGCCTCCCAAAGTACTGGGATTACAGGCGTAAGCCACCGTCCCAGGCTGAAACCTATGTGTTTTTATGAACAGTCACTGGGGAAGTTATGATTGGAGAATAAAGGATATGATTTAATGGTAATGGGAATAAACTGGTGGAAACTAAGCAAGGTCTGTTTGTCAGATTCTTTTTGGCATCTCTATGTCTTAGAAAATAAGGAAGTTCTTTTCCTCTGCGTTATAAAAAGAGTGCCTCCAGAATTAAACTCTACAACCTACTTTAGAGGAAGGTCAGAAAATGATTTTATGGCTTGCTTCAGGGGAGAAGGAGAGAGGAAGGTAGGAGAGGCTTTCTGCTGTTTCTCAAATGCCAAGGAGCTGCATTTTGGGATAGCGTGTCCTGCATTCCATCATCTGACCAAAACAAATTTACTCACAAAAGGTTAGGAAAAAAAAATAGTCAAAAAGACTATAACAGGCATACTGGAGCCAATTAGGAGCACATGATGGAATGGGTTCAGCCATTACGATGTTTCTCTCTGGAGAGCAGTTTGGTCTGCAGACACCTGTAGGCCATTCACTATGTTTTCTATAGGCTCTCTGATTATGGAAAAGGAGATGAAGAGGAAGCAGACAGCAGGAGGTGGGCTGTCCTTTATCAGTCTCAGAGATGGTAATGTCCATCCCAGCATGGAGCTGATTAGAAGGAGATGCTGAGCAGAGGAAATGACATACATTGCGTAGAATTCTACGTCTCTCCTGAGGCAGCAGTTCCCCCTCTGACTTCTTTCTATAGTTTGAATTAATATTAAAAGGGCATAAAAGTAGACAGAGTAGATAGCAGGTCAAATGTTTGTAATACTAAGACCAAATATCTTAGTCACTCCAAATGTCTCCCTTATTAAATAATCAGTGAGTTTTAAATCTCTAGCATGGGGCCATTGATTAAAAACTGGCCAGAAATAGATACATTTAACCCACTTTCAACTATCATACTGGGTAGGTGAGCAAGAAGATGGTTAAGTGTCTTAGATTAGCTTTCCTAAAAATAAAAAAATAAAATAAAATTTTAAAAAAGTCTTTTGTGGCAGAAACCAGAGCCATAACATTTAGAATTGCGTGAGTTTCAGGAGAATGGCAGTTTTGTAGTTTTGGCTGCTGGCATGTGAGGAAAATATTTAACACTGGGATCAGTCACTTGATCATATAAAGAGGCAAAGTGAGATAATACTAGCGAGTTAATGACACATTGAATAGAAGACACGCAAGGTTTAGCTGCAGCGAGAAACAGCATTGCAGGTTTTTTCTAATCATGGGAAATGAGAGTCAGAGAACTACCTTGGATTACCTAGTTCATACTAAATTATCCCCAATAAAGGCCTCTACTCATGTTTATTTTCCCATTTATGTTTCAGTTCCAGAAAATAAACTAACAAAATAACCTGTAGTTTCTATGAGCATTCCTCGTGCATTACTGCATCACGCCTGGTCCATCTGAAGCCCCCTGTGTTCCAGAAAGAATCCCTGTGACGTGATTGATTCCCATAATCTTCCTTCTAAATAATTGTGATCCTCCTACATATTTCTGCTGATTTGAAGTTAAGGCACAACCTCCTCTAAGCGTCTCTGTAATCTTTGCTTCAAGAAAAAGTGATTCCTCCCAAATCCTAACTTCTTGTCTTCCTCAACCAGGTGAACTTCTGCTCCTTGGTTTCACAAATCAAAAGATTTGCATGGATGCTTCTGTTACTTTGCCTCCACATGTGATGTCCTGTAATAGAAATTGGTACATATTATTTGAGCCCATGTTTACAGTTCTACATGGTTAAAAGGCAGCTCTACCTTCTTCTTTTGGGTGATCTTATATTTCATTTATCTAAGTGAATGCTCTGCAACCATTCAGAATTCAAGAACGCACTTTGTCCCTCAATGAACAAAATGAAATTGGAACACATCTCTTCCCAATCACTGACTGAGATTAATTTGACAAATACCCATTAAACCAGCCAATAGCTTGCTCAGTAACTCCTATTTGCTTTAATTTATTTAGCAAAAGACCCTGATCTATCAAGTTAAATGCTTGATCATTCATCAGTTTACAGATAGTCAAGTGCCCTAGCCTATAGCCAGGTTATCAATCTGTGAAAGGTGAACATTTGGGTAACTCATTTAACTGAGCAAGGTCTAAAGCTTCAAATATTTTAAGTTATTGGAGGCCATGGCTGAGCTGTAATCTTTCCCTTGTCAAATATTACAAACTTAGAAGAAGACATTTGTTTCCATGAGCCAACTGAGCTCTAAATAAATGTATTTTCCCCTACAGTTAATTTCTGACGAGGTATTTATTCAGGAGATCTTCATTCTATTATTATATTGGGTATGCTTTGGTTTGTGCACAGAAATTATGCTGTTTTGACAGCTGTATTATTTTTACTGGTTGGCTTGCAGCGATTTATCTTATAGTACATGAGGAATTTATTTTTTTAATTGGCTCTGCTTTTCTTTATGAATGTGTTTATGAGACACTATAGCAGTTCAACATTTTAATGTTTCAATGTTTTCCACCAATTTGGTAATCTTGTAAACAGCAGTGTTTCTGAAGGGCCTCTAAGCAGTTTTGAAAACAGGATTAAAAAGAAAAAGCTAGTGAATTTAGTTTCATCTCTACTGCTTTTCTGACGGTGCCACCATGGCATTGCCCTTCACTGTATATAAAAGATATAGAGATATTTGGGCTAGAGGTAAAATTAAATGTAAAAAATTCTGATCAGAAATAAACACTTTACATTTATTCTTTTAAATTGCATTAGAAACTTACAAAAGAGATGCTATAAATAGAATAGAATATTAATTTTATATTGCTAATATTACCAGACAAGCCTATGCAACGTATACCAGCACGTTACATCAAAGACCAAAGTTATGACATCTTAATATTTAACTGTTATCTCAGGATGCTTAACTTGGGATACTGGAATGAGCTAGCTTTCAATTCTTGAGCCAAAATTTAAAAGTTAAATAATTTCACAGATAGGACTGGTTTTTAGGCTTATTAGTTTTCACAGTCTTCAAGCAGATACTGCTTAGTCAGTTAAAGGCATATTTTTTGTAATCTAAATCTATGTAATAAGGTTCTCCAAAATTTATTGCAGTTGTAAAATAGGTAATTCAAGCATTTATTGGCTACCATTTTGTTTCACAATAGCTGAAAATATATTAAATAGCTACTCTAAGTTAGGTCTTGATACAATTTAAAATACATGAATTTTCATCCAAAAGCCAACTACTTTTAACACAGGGAAATGCCACTTATTAGACTCTCATTCAGCAAATATTTAATGAGCACTTTCTAAGTGCAAAATACTATGTTAGGAGTTTAGGAGATGCAACAATAAAATGTAATATCCTCGGTGTAGATTTTCATTAAGTCTATTTATGTGTACATTAAAACTGCTATTTAACATAGAAAAAAATGCACTTTGTGGTAATGTCTGTAAAGTACTTTGGAAATCCATTGGAAACAGAGAGAATTTCCAGGATGTAGGTTTAGATTTCAGACATAAGAAATGATTGGAAAGGCAATGCAGGAGGAGTAAACGGCCTGAACAAGTCCTGTCTGACGTCTAATCAATTGTACTTATGGCCCTCAGGTGACATTTCTAACAGGGTGACCACAAAGTATCTGCGGGAGGAAACGTAGCAATGCCTGGCAGAATGAGGTACAAAGTGGTTCTCTCATTAGCTGTAGGTTAAAATCACTTGACTTTAAGCCCCACTTCAGACCAACTGAATGAAGATTTTTGGTGATAAGAACTGGTTTAGGCATCTTTTTAAAATGCTCTAGTTGATTCAAGTATGTACTCATTGCTGGGAAACACCAACTACATTCAGTGTAGAAAACACCACCAACTGCCCACAAAATGAAGTTTAAATTTCAAGCATTCCTGCTACTGAGTCTTGTTTGGCCTACAGTAGCCATCTTTATAAAGAGAAGAAAATTTAATTTATGTTGTTAAGCCATCTCGTCATTTCTTCTTCACCAGTATAATACTGTTAAACCATATTTCCTGTCATTCAACTGAAAACTTTAGAACCGAAATAATCATCTTTCTCCCCATCCTTTATTCTGTTACAGTTCTAAACAAAAATGCCAGAATTTATTGGTCTCAAATTCCTTGAGTTTTGTTTTTTTGGTTTTTATCACAAGTCCTCTTTCCCTTCCCCTGGTCTCACGGCCACCCTCTCGAGCTGTGCTGTCATAACGTGTTTCACCTCTGGAATGACGAATTCAACAATCCTAGTCTCTAGAGGAAACCTGGCCTTTCTACTTTCTCAAGCTCCACTGCAAGAATTTTTTAACTTCACCATTTTGTATACTCCAGTGAACCCCTCATTTTTACTCTACCCATCATCTCATTACTGTCTTCACCTTCGTTCATGTCCAGCTATAACAGCATAATAAATCTGTACAATCATTACCTAACATATACCCTCACCTTCCCAACACTCTTTTCCCTTCCAATTATCAAAAATAACTCTCGAATTAACACCACAATCTGTTTTCTTCATGACTTACTGCAAAAGGTAAACATTACTGGAGAAGACTCGCATAATCAATGGTACTGGTATCACTACACTTCACAATCTCTAACCAGATCCAGGATTTCAACAGTGTTTTACCAGATTGCTCTGGTAATATTTTTCTCCCATTCTCTGTAACATATGGGTCATGAGATCAAGATGATTTTTCAACTTTAATCTTCCCTCCCTCCCTGTCCATCTCAGAAGATAACTTGGCCTCGCATGTCAGAAATAATATGTGCACTGACTTTTCTCCCCTCTCTCCACATCATCAGTTGTCCCCTCTGAACTGGACATTTTTATTAGCATAAATACGGCGACTCCATTTCCCTTTCCATTTACCTGTCCTTTTAAAGATAAACTCTTCAGACAACTGTTTTTAATTTCTTCAGCTTTATTCTCTCTTGAGCCCAAACCATTCAGGTTTTCACCAATTACGTTCACTTTATTAAATCCAAGGATATAGTTCTCAGCATCTTACTTCATCTATCAGCAATGTTTGACATTGTTGGTTCACTTCTTCCTTCTAAAAACACTTTGTATTTGATTTCAAGGGCGCTACACTGAACTGATTTGCTTCCTTTTTTGAAATCTCTGCTCCTGTTCAGTCACTTAGACTGCTTGGTACTCATGTTCTTGACCTCAAAAACTTCAAATGCCCCAGATGTCAGTCCTTGAATTTGTTCTGTCTACACACAATTTCTCAGTGATCTCTTCCAGTCTTATGACTCTAAATGCCTTCTGCACGATGCCTTATAACATTTATACTTTTCAGACTAAACTCTCCTTTAAACTCTTGACTAATATATATAACTTGATACTTTATATATTGACCCAAATATCTAACTGGTATTTTATACTTAACATGAGAATCCACAATCTTCACATTCTCTCTCCACCTGCATCTTCAAATTCCTTCATCTAAATAATGAAGTTTCCATGCTTGTTATTCAGCCTAAAATATCAGTCATCTTCAATCCTATTTTTTCTCACTATCTTCATTCAATTATTTGCTAAATTTTATATACTTTGTTGTTAAAACATACCCATAATGTCATTTCATACACTCTAAAAACATATCCAGAATTCTATTTGTGTTAAATTTACTACCTTCACCCCGTAGCAAGCTTGGATTATTTCAATTTTTTAAATTCATTAGTACCTCCAATCCCAAAACTTTTCTAGTTCTTCTTTAAGTAGTCTCTTGATTCAATTCTTGCCTACTTCAGTGTATTTTTAATATGGCAGCCAGAGGGCTTGTGCCAAATATGATCAAAATCATGTTGTTCCTCTCTCTTCATAAACTTCTACTGTCTGTGTGTGTGTGTCAGTCAGAGTGAAAACTACTCTCCATGCTGGAACTGCGGAAACCTCCTGTCTCCTTGTTGAATACTTCAGACATAGTCTCACATTAGATATTTTTATACTTACTTTGGTCTAGAATGTCCATCCTCCAGGTATTACCATTACTCTTCATCTCCCTCAAATCTCACATTCTCTGTGAGACCGACTCTTATCATCCTATTTAAAAGTGAATCTCCAAAATTATCTACCTCCGTTCTTGACTTTACTTCTTTCCATAGACCTTATCATCTAAAATAGTACGTATTTATTTGGAGGCCTATGTGTCTTCCTACCTTCTAGTAAAATTTAAGGTCAATGTATTAGGGTTCTCTGGAAGGACAGAATTAATTTGAATATATATATATTTCTTTATATATATTATATATAAATTAATTGTATATATATATTTTGGATATATATAATATGTATTATATAGTATATATTATATATAATATATAATTAGAGATATATCCAATTAATTTATATACATATCCAATTAATATATATATATATAAAGGGGAGTTTATTAAGTATTAACTCACATGATCACAAGGTCCCACAATAGGCCATCTGCAGGCTAAGGAGTATGGAGAGCCAGTCTGAGTTCCAGAACTGAAGAACTTGGAGTTGGGTGTTCAAGGGCAGGAAGCATCTAGCACAGGAGAAAGTGTCAGCTGGGAGGCTAGGCCAGTCCCTCTTTTCACATTTTTTTGCCTGCTTATATTCTAGCCACACTGGCAGCTGATTAGATGGTGTCCACCCAGATTTAAGGGTGGGTCTGCCTTTCCCAGCCCATTGACTCAAATATTAATCCTTTGGCAACATCCTCACAGACACACCCTGGATGTATATTTTGTATCCTTCAATCCAATGAAGTTTGCACTCAGTATTAGCCATCACAGTCAATAATTAAATAGGATGTTTCTAGTGGATTACTTTTTACGTTCCTCTATCCTGAGCATTTAATGTGGTGCTGGTACATGATAAGCATTGAATAAAAGTTGTTCAGTGAACACAAGGATAAAAGCAATCAAACAAAATAATCATTATGTTATTCTTCTGTCCTCAAATCTGACCATTTGCTTTCATCTGATACCATCCACTTTTACTTTCTTGTTCTCACAAAGAAAAGCTATCTTATCTTCTATCAAAAGATATGCCTCTACAAGCACTTTGAACCCCTCGCACTGTCTCTCCAAAGACTTGATTCCATGTATCCACATTTTGCATCTACTAAAACATGTCTTTCAAGATGACAACATCCTTTACTTTATTCCATGATTTAATAACATGTTCTTGCCCCACATTCATCTCTGGCTGTTTTCCTAGTTCCCTACGCTCCTTAAATAGATAACTTTCTTCCAATAACTGTACACTCTTTAATATTCCCATTCTCACTGATTCTTCAAGCACTTTTATTCTCAACTCTCCCTCCCAATTCCACTGTATTCTTTCTGACTGAAGTCATCAATAAGCCCCAGTATATAAGTTTCAGTCATTATTAATATAATAGTAACTTTACCATCTATTATTATATGCCCAGTCTATTCTATACATCAAGATCGTTGGGAAAACAAAAATTATAAAAATATACTCCTTCTAGTCCTATCAATAATTTTCTGTGACAGGCAATGTGGATGTCACTGTTTACCAGCGGGAAACTGCTGAATAAAGGGACTAAGTAACCTACTTCATTTTAAGCCTGAAGTCAGTAAGTGTGAAACCCATTATCTGTACCTAAGTGGTTTGATTTCAGAGCCCTCTAGAAATTATACTCTATAATTTCTTCTCATTTGCTTAGTGTATTTCGAGTTTGGGAAATTTTTTAATATACTTCACTGATTTGTTTAGCGCTACCCAACCTATAAATGTTGGAGTTACTTAAAAATTAGTCCTGGACTCTCTTCTTTTCACCATCTCGGTACATCTTACTAGATTCACTTACTTCTGATGACATGCAATACCACCAAATTTCCAACTTCTTAATGTAAATGTTCTATACAGACCTCTTTTCTAAGCTAATTTAACAACATCCCATCCGTCTCTTTCAGATATCTTAAATGTATTTTCAAAGTTTAATTCATGATCTCGGCTCACCATTTAAATCCATTTTATCTCTAATATTTCCCATCTCATTTACTGTCACCTCAATTCCCCCAAATTCTATAGAAAACTGTCCCTTGACATCTCCTTCTCCCTTGTTTTTCTCCTCCCACCTGTTAAAACATCCTCTTGATTCTAAACCAAAATATATTTTGAGTCATCTCCTTCTCCCTGCAATTCTAGCAATTATCTCTTTAGCCTCTTATCTATTTTTCTTGATTCCACTGTTACTTTTCTCTAATCCTTTCCTTATACAGAAAGCATTCTCTTGTTTAAATTGTTTGATAGTTCCACATTTTCATTAGTGTAAGATTTCTTTTCTCAATTTCTACTAGGCTTAAAAGTCTTACATATCTGGTCCCTGCCTACCTCTAGACTTATCTAGTTCCACTCATCTCTTCACTCAGTATACTCCAATTATACTAGCTTTATTGCAATTCTACACATATTCCATTACGCCATTCTTACTGAAGCCATAACTATACTTCCTGGTTTATCTGAGTAACTAGCCTTGTATATAAGGCCATAGTCCTCAGGATTTTTCTTTGGGAGAATAGCTGGCCCTGAATTATGATTATTATAATTGCACCAATAATTTCATGGAAGCAGAAAAGAATAAGCCTCAGAAACTTCCTTCATCAAGAAATAAAAGTACTTGCAATTAGCATTCAAATACATGATAAATATAGAGTATCTACAGGGTATACAATTCTAAATTTAATTGACAATTAGCTGTGATTTTGTGACCCTATAAATAAAATTCTAATAAATTGTGTTTCATAAATTAAGCTTATTAAACACTATGTTTGCCCTATCCTAATATTTATTAGTCAATTTAATCACTCTCTAAAATTAGAAAGAAAAGACTCTTAGTCTCTGTATAACTTCTCAATTTCATAAATGCCCACTTAAAAATGGGTACATGAGGGAAATAGAGATTGGATATATTATAATTCAATGGATCCATACTTTTAAATTTAATTATTTATATTGGTAATATGTGGAATATGTGCAAATTTTAAAGGGTTATTAAGATCTTAATATTAAGGGAGAAGAGTAGGAGATGTTATTTTATCTTTAATATTAGAATACATAACACATTAAGAATACCAGCCATATCCTTAATTGATGGAATATATCTATCAGACATAGAAGAGGATCACCAGCGCTGTAAAAAGTAATAAGCTAATTACAAAATAACAAGAATTAAAGTGTTAGTTTTTCAGAAGTGGTCAACAGATTTCTCTCATATAAATGCTTCTGCTATAATACGTTAGAAACTGTGAAGAATAGACACACCTAAGAAGCGTGTATTATTGTATATGTATATTATTCACATTTGCTGTTGTAGTCTGAATGTCTGCATCTCCCCAGATTCATAGGTGGACACCTGATGACCAATGTGATGGTTCGGACGTGGGTCATTGGGAAGTGATGAGGTCATAGGTGGAGCCCACATGAATGAGATTAGTACCCTTATGAAAGAAGCCCCAGAGGGCTGCTTTGCCCCTTCCCACTATGGGATAGGCATAGCAAGAAGGCACTACGTATGAACCGGAAAATAGATATCATCAGAGACCAAATCTGCTGGTCCTTGATCCAGTCTAAGGTATTTATTGTGTTATAGCCACCTTAACAGAGTAAGACAACATCTTATGACAATATAGTATGAGGATTAATGATTATGCTTTAAAAAGTAGTTTTAAAGATATTTTAATAAAATAAACATGATTTCCTGAGAAAAAGGTTAAAATGCACAGTTTTTATTTCTAAAAAACACTCTAAATAATAAATCATAGAGAAATGTTACATAGAACAGACTTAAAGTTCAGAATGGAAACTAGTGGCTACATGAAAGATAGTAAATAAGGAAGTCATCAAAGTAGTAATTCTCCATCACCCCACTTGGTACCCAGGATATATAACTGAAGGACAGAAAAAATATAATTTTAAAATGACAGGTTTATCAGACATTCACGTAGGATTACTGAGTTTAAAATGTATAGACAAATCAAAACTTTAAAATAGGCTAATAAATAATTCAATAAGCCAAAATGATTTCTAACAATGAATTAAACTTGAAATTGGATATCATCTATAAAATAATAATAAAGACAATTTTCCCAAAAGTATGCTTTAAAAATAAAAGTAATTCAAAGAGGTAAAATTCTTTGGTATTTTCTATTAGAAGTATAGGAAAGACACAGCAAAGAAATAAACCAAAAGAGGAATACCCATTATTATCAAAAAATTATCAAAAAACCCTTGTGAAAATGAAATAATAATACACTAATTATAAAAGATATAAACATGTTTATTATTTAGAAGAAAAGATGAAGGGAGTTTCATTAAGATCAAGAAATGTTTGGGGTTATTTATATTTGTTTCTAATAACAGGGTGTATGCTTACCTGTTCTCTCACTAATGTATTTAATATGTATTTATTGAGCACTATCCATTGTTAGTATTGCTTGATGATCAGGTCACAGAGATGGAACACAAAATATATATGGTCAAGGACTCATAGCCTAACAAGTAATAGAGTTCAGGATGGAGAAAAATATATAATTAAAAAAAAATTGTGAGAGGTATTTTGAAAATTAGAACCAGTCCAGTGTCAGCAAAAAATATAACTTTTGGGATTTAGAAGTTTGGTAACTGTTCTTTAAACTGACTGGAAAAGGCCTCTTGATGCCAAGATAATTGGTAGATATTAAAAGTATGAAAACCTTTTATATTATTGATGATTTTTCTACTGGACTTCAATATAGTGTGAGATTTAGCAGATTACAATAACAAATATTTATTTTTTCATAATTGTAAAGGTCAGAAACACCCCCAAAAGTCTTGTCCCAATAGAGATTTTGCTCACCGTCCAGCATGTCATTATTTACATCATGTTCGAGAGTGAATGAGTTTCCTCAGATAAAATCCATAATTATTGCTTTTTGTATAGTGTTCCTTTAAATCTGTGCAACTGTGAAATAAAGAACATGTTGACTGGTTCTAAACATTAAATGAGGGTCATAAAAACATCACTGGTCCATATCAATTTTAAATTCAGGCAAAACAGAAAGTTGGAATTTTTCTGATTAGATCTCTTTATCAAGAAGTTATTTTCCATGGCTCTCAGCTACTCTCTCTCTCTTGATTTCACCCTCTGAGCAAAACTTCCTTTTTCGAGAAAGGTAGCTCTGGTTTGCAAATGAGTAGTTTTCTCAGTTTGCTTGGCACCAATAGAAGTTGGAGATAACTTCTGCTTTTTTTTTTTTTTCATTTCATTTTGTACTATATCTTCCCTTATCAGTCCAAGCTGACAGTGTTTCTTCCAATGTAATTTTCTCAAAACTTTATGAACTTCCTGTGTATATCACAGGAGTTATCCCATTAGACAAAAGCTATAACCACAAATCTTTTCACAATTAGCTTTTAGCTCCTTACAGTCCACATTGCCTGAGGGAATATATGAGTCAGAAATTTGGCTTCATCTCTAGACCAGACTTTCTGGCAGTGCCCTAAGTTTGAAATTAGTTCAGAAGGCATTTCTTAATTTTATCGTCTTTGCCATTTGGAAATTCTGAGAATTTTTAAAACCATAAAGTTGTATCTTTTTTTAAAGTCCTTTACTCAATTTATCTGTCTCTTCTCACATTTTACTAAAAGCAGTAAGAATAAACTAGGCTACACCATAAAAACTTTGTTTATAAGTATCTTAACCATCACAACAAATTCTTTAGTTACATTCTCTACTGTCCACATTATTGTAGACAATAGTGGTGCTAAGTTTTGTTTTTTTTGTTTGTTTGTTTGTTTTTTTGTTTTTGAGACGGAGTCTTGCTCTGCCACCCAGGCTGGAGTGCAGTGGCTGGATCTCAGCTCACTGCAAGCTCCGCCTCCCGGGTTTACGCCATTCTCCTGTCTCAGCCTCCCAAGTAGCTGGGACTACAGGCGCCCGCCTCGTCGCCTGGCTAGTTTTTTGTATTTTAAGTAGAGACAGGGTTTCACCGTATTAGCCAGGATGGTCTCGATCTCCTGACCTCGTGATCCGCCCGTCTCGGCCTCCCAAAGTGCTGGGATTACAGGCTTGAGCCACCGCGCCCGGCCTAAGTTTTTTGTTCTACAAAGTAAGAATACTTCCTCCATTTGAAGTATTTGAAGCCACTAAATTTGTGGTCATTTGTGATCACAACATAGAAAACTCGTACAGTTTATATTTAGTTATGTGCTCTACTTAGAGAAAAGAAAACTAAAAATCTATAAAGTTCAAATTGGCTTGTGCATTTAGGAGATGAGTATATAGTAAAAGATGATTAAGGTGTTTAACAATAATACTGAAAACATGGAAGAGTAGGGAATTTTTTTTTAATACTGCAGCAAATCTTATTTCATCAACACAATGAGATGGACTCTCACATACATAAACATTAGATAGATAGGTAGATAGATGGATATGGTTTGGATATTTTGTCCACTTCTAATCTCATATTGAAATGTGACCTCCAATGTTGTAGAAGGGACTAGTGGGAGGTGTTTGGGGCATTGGGATGGATCCTTCATAAATGGTTTGGTGCTATGTCACAGTAATGAGTAAGTTCTCACACTACGAATTCACATGAGATGTAGTTGTTTATAACAGCCTGATACCTCCTCCTTCTCTGTCTTGCTCCCTCTCTTACCATGTGACACACCCTCTCCCCTTTACCTTCTGCCATCAGTGTAAGCTTTCTGATGCCCACACAAGAAGCAGATTCTGGCACTCTGCTTTGTTGACAGCCTGCAGAACCATGAGCCAAATAAACCTCTTTTATTAGTAAATTACCTAGTCTTAGGTACTCCTTTATAGACATGCAAACTAATACAGAAAACTGGTATCAAGAAGTATGGTATTGTTATGCCCAGACCGTTTGTTCCCTGAAGAAGACCACCAGAGTCCAGAGTCAAAGCCAAGCGGCAAGGATCTTTAATGCAAGTTCGAACTTGGTCCCTCCGTTCTACAACATACAAGAGGGCCCCGAATGATGCATGTGCCCGCTTTTTATAGCCCGATGCATACAGGATATGTAAGGTTACAGAGGTACAAAGGAATTCTTTTGGTTGCAGCATTACAACTGGTAATTGGTTAATACAATTAACAGTTTTCTATTTGTTCCCGCGCATTTAGTAAAACTACAAACGGTTGTGACCTTATCAGGGGCTCTCTAGGTGGTGTTTCTGAGATGTGTGAGGGGGGGATGTGTTTGTGTTGGGCTCAGGAAGTTGGGACAAAATAGAGGATTGTGTTTGTGCTGGGCCCAGGACTAAGATATGTGGCGGACACCGGTAATTAGAGCAGGACAGAGACTTTCACAACGTTTGTCCTTACAATGTCTGGAGTCTATAGATAACCTAATCGGTTAGGTCCGGGGTCGATCTTTAACTAGGCTCAGGGTGCCGCCCGGGCTGTCTGCCTGTGGACTTCATTTCTGCCTTTTAGTTTTTTTTCATTTGATCTCTTTCAGTATTGCCATAACGATACTTGAAAATGTGGAAGCATTGGAAGTGTGTAACAGGCAGAGGTTGGAAGAGTTTGGGGTCTCAAAAGAATACAAGAAAATAAGAGGAAGTTTAGAACATCTTAGAGAATGGATAAATGGTGGTGAGCAAAATGCTAATAGAAACATGAACAGTAAATACGAGACTGATGAAGTCTCAAATGGAAATGAGAAATGTATTGGCAACTGGAGCAAAGGTTGCCCTTGTAACATCTTAGCAAATAACTTGGATACATTGTGTCCACATCTTAGGGCTTTGTGAAACTTGAGAGTGCTGATTTAGGGTATCTGGCAGAGGAAATTCTTAAGCTGCAAAGCATTCAAGATATGCCATGGTTGCTTCTAACAGCCTAAATTAGATATGGGAGCAAAGAATTACTTAAAGTTGGAATTTATAATTTAAAGGGAATCAAAGCATAAAAATTTGTAGCCTGGCCCCACAGTAGAGAAGGAAAAAACACTTTCAGGAAAATCCAAGAGGGCTCTGGAGCAACTACTTGTTAGAGAGATTTGCATTACTAAAAGGGAACCAAGTGTTAATATCCAAGAAAATGGGGAAAAGGCCTTGAAGGCATTTACAAAATGTTTAAGGTAGTCCCTCCCATTACAGGCCCAGGGGCCTAGGAGCAATGAATGGCTTTAAGAGCCAGGCCCGGGGCCCTGCTGCCCTGCAAAGCCTTTGAACTCTGCTTCCTACACGCCCACTGCTCCAGCTCCAGCCATGGATCAAAGAGCCCCAAGTACAGCTTGGGCCACTGTTTCAGAGGGCGCAAGCTATAATCCATGCAGGTTTCCACATGGTGTTAAGCCTTCAGGTACACAGAACACAAGGGTGAAAGAAGCTTAGCAGCTTTTACCCAGATTTCAGAGATGAATTTCAAAGCCTGAGTCCCTAGGCAGAAGACTGTCACAGGAGCAGAGCCCTTGCAGAGAGTCTACTAGGACAGTGCCAAGGGGAAATGTGGGGTTGGTGCCCTCACACAAAGTCTCTACCACAACACTACTTAGTGAAGCTGTGGGAAGGGGGCTGCCACTCTCCAGACCCCAGAATGGTGCAGCCATCAGTAGCCTGCATGCTGAGCCCCAGGCACTTAACTCCAACCCATGGGAACAGCCACAGGTCCTTTACCCTGCGATGCACAAGATTGAAGCTGCCCAAAGTATTGTGAGCTCACTCCTTGTACCAATGTGTTCTGGATGTGGGACAAGGAGTCAAAGGAAATTACTTTGAGCTTTAAGATGTAATGATTGCCCTGCTGGGTTTCAGATTTGCATGGCGCCTATTGTCCTTTTCTTTGGGCTTATTTCTCTCTTTCAGAAAGAGAATGTTTACCCAAAGCCTGTACCACCATTGTATCCTGATGTAAATAGCTTGTTTTTTTATTTTGTAGGTTCATAGGTGGAAAGAACTTGCTTTGTGTCTCAGAGGAAACTTTGATCTGTGAAATTCTGTGTAGTGCTGAAATGGGTTAAGACTTTGGGAGACTGTTGTGAAGGGATGATTGTATTTTGAACGTGAGAAGGATATGAGATTTGGGGGGTTAGGGGCTAAAAGATATGGTTTGGATGTTTTGTCTTCTCCAAATCTCCTGTTGACATGTGACCTCTAGTGTTGGAGGTAGGCCTAGTGGGAGATGTTTGGGTCATGGGGGCAGATCCCTCATGAAAGGCTTGGCGATGCCTTCACAGTAATAAGTGAGATCTCCCTCTTCGAGTTCATACAAGTTCTGATGGTTTAAAGGAACCTTCAACCTCCTCCCTCTCTCTCTTGCTCCCTCTCTCACCGTGTGACACGCTGGTTCCTCTTTGCCTTCCACCATGATTGTAAGCTTCTCGACACCCCCACAAGAAGCAGATGCTGGAACTAGGCTTTGTGTAAAGCCCACAGGCCCATAAGGCAAATAAATCTGTTTTCTTTATAAATTACTCAATCTCAGGTACTTCTTTATAATAACGCAAATGGGCCTATATATATATATGTCCATATGATGTGTATACGTATGTAGTATATACACACACATACACACATATATGTGCAGCACATACACATTCATAGGAAATAACAGCATCCACTTGAAAAATATAGACTTATAGTTAAGAGTGAAAATCTACTTTTAATAAAGCAAAAAAATATATAGAGACTATTCAACACTGTTCAGTGTCAAAATTAGATAAAAGGCTTTTCTGGGAGAGTTTCCTAATTTTTCTTATCTATTTATTTATTTATTAGTGTTTTCTGTAATTGACAGCTTTGGCCTAATCTCGAAGTGTTTTCTGAGTAGTTTTACTGACCAGCTATAATCTTTCAAAATAGCCATTACTTTCTCTCCTTTCCAAAACGTTTTTTCCTACTCTACTTCCTCTTTCAGATTGTGGTGATTCTATCTACCTATGCGTGTAACATGGAAAACAGTCTCTTAACTCTTCCCTCTCCTTATCATTCATATCTAATTGATCACGGAGCATTGTTTATGCTTCTAAATATCATCAGCAACCTCACCCACAAAGACACATTTTCCTCTGCACGCTTTTTATGTCATTAGAGTTCAGCTCCACATCATCATTTTCCTGAACTATAATCTAAACTCTGAACTCATTTGCTGATCTATATTTTCCCATCACCTCCTGTGCTTCCTCCTATGCTTTGTCCACACTACAATCTTAGTTCTCTCTGTAAAAGGCAAATCTGATCAAACCTTTTTTTCTAAAGTTTTTATTGATGTTTTTACATCATCTGGAACAATTTGGAAGCCTCATAAAACAACTTAAAATATGACATTTTGTATATAAACATGCATGTTAACATATTATTTTGGCAATTGTAATGTAAAATGTAAACACTTCCTTTCACTATTGTACATCATTTTGTTAAATAAATTGTTAAATCAAAGTAGAAATAAGAAGATCTCAGAATATAGAACATTCTCCAGGTGAAAACACAATATACTTTCAGAGATATGTATAGAAACAGAAAGACAGAAAATAGAAACAGAGAGAAGACAGGAAGGACAGGCCGGACACAGTGGCTCACACCTGTAATCCCAGCACTTTCGGAGGCTGAGGTGGGTGGATCAAGAGATCAGGAGATCAAGACCATCCTGGCCAACATGGTGAAACTCCATCTCTACTAAAAAATACAAAAATTAACTGGGCATGGTGGCATGTGCCTGTAATCCCAGCTACTCAGGAGGCTGAGGCAGGAGAATCTCTTGAACCTGGGAAGTGGAGGTTGCAGTGAGCCGAGATTGTGTCATCGCACTCCAGCCTGGTGACAAAGCCAGACTCCATCTCAAAAAACGAAACAAAAAAAGACAGGAAGGACAAAAAGAATGACAAATTTAAAATTTGTTTTCATATTGAAAAGAACACACCTGACTCCAAAATCACCAAAGAGCAATGTAGATCTCTACTGAATTTTTCTGTTGATGTGATGATGTGATGTGTCTGTGTGATTGGGAGATGATGTGTTAGTGTGGATGGGATATTGGCATAGAAATACATTGCATATGGCATAAGAAAATTTCTCAAAGCTCCTCTTTTCTAAAGTTACAGATATGTCACTCTCAGCAATTCTTTATAGCTCTTTCTTACCCTTTCACTTCCTCTACTCTAAATGAACCTGTCTTGGAGTCATCCAATCACTTTATTGTGTAAATTTAATTTATATTTTTCTCATTTCACTTCTCTGATCAACAAACCTGAAAAGTTATTGTTGACATATCTGTACATGTAGAAGCTTGGGAGGAAGTGAGGGGGTGTGAGAAATAGAGAATCTAAATATGGAAAATTTTTCTCATCACAAATTGTTTTATTGATAGAAATTTGTAAGTTTTGAAAGCAATATTTAAAATCTCTTTAAAAACTTCATTGTATCCTGTTACTATTCTGACACTGTCAAAATTCTTGGGCCAGAAATTATGAGGTTGGTTTGAAAGTAATGTCAGTTTTTGCCATTACTTTAATGGCAAATATTTTTACTATCTGGAGCTGCACAGTTCTGGCACCTGATTTGCTAATGAGGAGCTTTCCGGAATTTATATGAAAGAGGATCAGGACCAAGAATTTCGATCAGCAGCAAAGGGGCTCACTGTCATTTCTCTCTGGTTGTAAAGGAAGGTGAGAGTGCACCTATGGTACTTTGTTTGAAGCTCCATTTGCATATCAAGCACAGTTTGATCACTTATGCTTATCTGAGAAGGCTTTCCTGAAGGGTTAAAGCCTTGGTGCAGTCCTCTGCTGAATCTGTTATTTGTAAGAAAATGTGCTATGAAAACCACTGATCTTTAGAAAAGATCCAAAATCACTGGCCTGAAATTCAGTCTTTCGTAATTCTATTATACCACCTTTGTTTCCTCAGTCATTTCTACTGCATTCACACTATTTCAGACATAATCTCTGCTACCAACAAATGTTATGCTCTTTGTTGCAGCTTGACTTTTGTGTTGTGTTGCCTTTGCTTGAAAAGCTCTTGAGGTTAACCCACATTTCTGGTTACCTTAAATGTAGCACTATCCATGTTGTAATTTAATTATACATAATTACTTAGGGTCTGTCTCTTCCCTGGAGTGTGGGTTCCATTTGTGTTGTACTTCTGTTAAAAGTGCTTCACATGCAATTGCAACAGGAAAGAAGTCTAGTCGCCATAGAATATCTCAAAATGCCTTTACCTTCAACCTTATTTGAAGAGTTTCTGGTAAATTTAGCCTGGTTGTTTATGTCGTGGTGCGGTGAAGTGTGGTTTGCTAGTCTATGGTGCTAATTATTCCTGGCTAGCTGTTTACCTAAAAAGCTATAATAATTAGTAATGGTGACTTGAAAGCTCATTTCTCAGTATATACATTGACATGCAAGTTTTTCATAATTATTTCTAGTCACCCAATTAATTAAATAACAAAGACATAAACTTTATTTCTGCAGAATTCTGTAAAATAGTATATCTCAATATTGATTTATTTCTATTTCTCAATGCAAGTATTGCTTTCCTCCATTTCAAAATCAATAAATCTAACTGGGTTTTATCATTGCAGTAGTCTGAAAAGTGTCCTCTCACTCCCAAAGCACTTTCATATCAAAACTCTGGAACCTGTGACTTTTACTTTATTTGAAAAGAAAGGTCTTTGCAGATGTGATTAAGCATCTCCAGATGAGATAATTCTTAATTATACAGGTGGGTCCTAAATCCAATGATAAGTGTCTTCAAGAAAGAAAGGCAAAGAAGGTTTAAGTCAGAAGAGGAGACAACAGAAAAGAAAAAGCTATGCAAAACAGGCGAGATTGGATTGGTGAGACCACAGGAAGGCCAATGGATACCAGAAGATGAAAGGCAAGGAATGGAATCTCCTCTAGAGCCCATGAAGAAAGCATACTCCCACTGACACCTGGATTTCAGCCCTCTGGCCTCCAGAACTGGGGAATAATACTCTTTCTTGTATTTTAACCCCCCATGTCTGTGAGAATTTCTTACAGTAGTAAATTTCTAATACATTTCGAAAGTTCCAACCCTCCCCCTACCCACACACATATCTCCAGTGCTATTTTCTGATTTGTGTTTCTTCGTAGCCTTGATCATACTCCAAAATACTCCATAGATGATTCATTCGTCTTGTTCTGTCTCTCCAGATAGAATGTAATGAGGCTGTAGGTAGCATTTTCCATAATGGAAATCTCGGACAAATAATAATAAAGTCAAACCTATTAAAATACATAATACTTCCTGAATAATAAAAAAGAAAGGGTAATTATTACTTTTAGTTTACTCTAATATAAAAGTGAAGTGCCACATTTTTGTTATTAGCACCAAACCCCTCCAAAATTCTACCTTTAAAATAATATGGTTAAGGTTAGTGAGAAAAAAATTAAATGAAATAAAAGGCAGATTGTTCAGTTAGTGAGGGAAATAAACAGTTACATGGGAGAGCAGGTTCTAAATGTGGTACTTAGAATCCATAAGGTAGTCAACTTATCACTGTCAAACTTGATATTTCATGGAACGGAAACGAACATAAGCTCTTGATATTTCCAACTGGGAGCGATCTACAAAGACGCCTGTAAATGAGGCAAGAAAGCACAAAATAAATCAGCAAGTATTTCAAGCACTGATAAGGACACCACAGGTTTACAAGAATTGTGTTGATGAATGACATACATTTATTATATTTTTATAAGCCATTCAATTAAATAAGACAAAATATTTGTGATGTAAAATAAAGACATTTAAAAGAATACTTGGTGTACTCAAGTTTTATTAACCTATGTGAAAATCCTAGTGCATTTTGTGCAACTTACTTTTGCTCATTACTAGAGATATAATGTCAAACATTTTTACTTCACCAGATAAATTTAATTTATCTTGCAATTGAATTGCGTAGTGGCAATGGATATCTATTAGAGGATAATATCAACAACTACAAATAAAATTGTAATGTGCATTTTGTATTAAAAATAAACCTGCATTACTTAAATAAGAGAGCTATGAAAACAGTAGACAATATTATTCCATAATTCTTTTCTTTTCTTTGTCCAAAACAAAGTTCAATGCTCACTATCATATTTAAATAATCAACACAATTGGATAATATTACTATTAAAATAAATCTTTCTCACACACACACATACATACACACACATACACAAACTGCACACACATACACATATGCCATACAAACATGCACACACACACACACACACACACACACACAAATACACACCCTTTTAGTGAATATTAAGGTTATCCAAAAGATTTTTTTGCCAAAAATGTCTACCTTTATAGTTTTAAATCTAGGACAATTGAATAGAAGTATTATAATATTCTACACTATTTTTAAAGAATATAAAGTGCATATGGAATTCTTAGAAAACTCCAAATTAGTACATAAAATTCTACTTCATTTTAATCTTTTATAACAAAGAACATGTAGATTTATATTCCAAGATTCAGTAAAGCCTTCAGTCAATTTTTGGACTTTCTAATCAAAACTAATACATCAACAAAACATGTACTCTCACAGGTAAGAGTAATGTCACAGCTTCTGCAATTTTAGATATTTGATTTCATGAATATGTATGACTGATCAAAACTTTAAAACATACATTTTAAGGCATTAACTGAATCTCCACAGGAACTGATAAAAAAAAAAAAAGGTTATGGAATAAAACTCGTTTTATTTTAAAAAAGAACATTTAAAACTACTATAGCATGGTAGCAATTCTGTGATAAACCATATAGAGTTTACAAATTACCAAGTAATCCACCATTGGTAATTGGACCTCGTACCAAGTATCCTTAATGTAATAGACTTCGTGTTGTCTGCTTTGATTAAACAGATGAA
The DNA here is from genome assembly GCF_001698545.2 of Rhinopithecus bieti. Classification (NCBI taxonomy): domain Eukaryota; kingdom Metazoa; phylum Chordata; class Mammalia; order Primates; family Cercopithecidae; genus Rhinopithecus; species Rhinopithecus bieti. The sequence continues at coordinate 3,970,959 of NW_016803334.1, read as the reverse complement.
TGTAATATTTACTTTCTAATACTTAATTGTGAGCCATTGTTAATGATCTAAAATATTTTGAGTATTAATTATACAACACAAATGTCTTTAGCTGAGGCTTATTTTATAGATTGCAAGTTTATATGCCTACCACATATTTTGACTTGATGCTTACAGCATTTCAAAGTCAAGATAAAAGAGCCCAAGTACCCCTTATGACCCCAACCTATTGTTCTTTCAGTGTTGTTTATCAATACATATTAATGGATCACATATGGTTTGCTAGTTATTGTTGTCGGCACTTGTAATACATCAGTGAACAAAATGGAAGAAAGTCACTGTCTCCATGGAACTTATATTCTAGAGATCCAGCTATTGAACAGGACATTTGAATATCAACTTTGATTCTGCTATCCTCTCTCCCTGTCTTAGGCTTTTTAGGTTGTTCTTCAAAAGGACATTAGACAGAGTCATTTATAAAAGCATACATTGATTGCTCATAGTTCTGAAGGTAGGAAGTTCAAGACCAAGTCACCAGCAGATTTATTGTCTGCTTAGAATTCACCCTCTATTTCAAAGATAGCACCTTCTGGCTGTGTCTTCATGTGGTGGAAAGCAAACAAGCCCCCTCTGGCCTCCTTTATAAAGGCGCTAATCCCATTCATAAGGGTTCATCACTCATAATCCAATCACTTTCTGAATATAATTACCTTAGGGGATAAGTTTCAATATATGAATTTTGGGGCACACAAATATTCAGACAGCAACATTTTTCCCCTAGTTTTCTGAAATTCATGTTCTTGTCCCATGCAAAATACATTCATTTCATCCTAATAGCCCCAAAACTCTTAACTTGTTCTAGCATCAACTCAAAAGTCTTAAGACTAAAATCTCATCTAAGTATCATCTAAATTGGATACAAATGGGACTCAAGAACATCTGACTCATTCTGAGGCAAATTTCCCTCCCTCTAAGAAGATTAGGTCTCCCTGTAACTCCTCTTTTCTGATCTTTCAACAGAATCACCCTTAATGCTTCATTTATTGCATTGCAGGCTTTTTCTAGCAGGCACCTTCAAATCTTTCAGCCTCTAACCGTTACTCAGTTCCAAAGCTGCTTGCACATTTTTAGGAATTTATTATAGCAACAAGCCCACTCTCAGTAACAATTTCTGTATTAGGATATTTGGGCTACTGTAACAAAATACCTTAGACTGGGCAATTTAGAAGTATCCTAAATTTACTGCTCATAGTTTTAGTTTTAGAAGGTGGGAAGTTCAAGTATATTCTTAATTAAGGGTTTGCTTTCTTCTTCAAATATGATGCTTTCTAGCTGGTCCTCCAATTATAGTAGGAGCAGAAAAGCTCGCTTAGGCCTCTTTTATAACAGTACTAATTTCATTTATTCATGAGGGCAAAGCTCCTATAATTGAATCACTTTCTAAAGACCCCTACCTTTTAATACCATCACCTTGGCAGCTAGGTTTCAACATACAAATTTGGTAGTGAAAGAAATATTCAGACCACAACACACCCTAACACCCAATCAATAACCAAGTTTTTTTTCTATGCTACCTTTGAAAGAATTCTCTGAAATTCATTTAATATTCTGCAATTCCATTGGTACTATCCAAGTCTAAGCTTAGAGTTATATATACATTATATACATATTGTGTATAAGTGTGTGTGTGTATTTATATACATATATATATACAATCCCCAAACTTGAAGAAATTAAAACATAACAAAAGAAATCAATAGAAAAGGAACAAAAACATCCTCTTCAGTGAGTCTATATTCACCATTACATTTGTTTTATTTGAATATCTATTATAATCTACTCCCTGGCTACTGACCTACTCACTGAAATTCTCAATATTTTCTTTTAATATCTAGTCTCACTGCCTTATTTACTCTGTTATATCCAAAAATATATGTATTTTAAATTCTCAGCATTTCACTTTTCATCACACATTAAATCATCATGTTATAGGACCAACATATCTGTGTACCTGCTGTGCAGTAACATACCAATTACACCAAAACAGCAGGAATACAGCAGAGAAAGACTTTAATTATTGCAGGGTGTGGAGTGAGGGGATGGAAGAAAACCCTCAAATCCATCTCCTCAAGGAGTTCTGGGGTGAATTATGAAAAGTGAAGGGCTGGAAAGTTGGGGTCATTTGTTGGCTAGGGAAGGAGAATGAAATCTTCAGTATGTGAAAAATACATTATTTGGTGAATCAGCACCTCATGGGGTCCTTCAGACCAGCTGAGTCAGTAGTTTCATCAGTACAGTGGACCTAAAGGAATATCCCAAAGGAAGAACTTGATGTTTCATAATGTTCAGGTTGTTATGTACAGAGCAGTTAAGGGAACTGTAATCCGGGGTCTACATCATTTTAGGACAATAGAGACCAAATGATTATGAGAAAGCAGGTCAGGGAGCAAGCTGACCTAATAATTAATACTGAATATGCTGCAAGCTTAGTTTACTTTTGTTTCTGCCTTCTCTTCTTTTCTGATTAATTTTATAAAGCTTATATGGACAGTTTGAATTATATATGCCATATCTGAAGTTAAGCTGTCACAAATCCATGCCCCCTTTTAGACCTTATCTCTTACCCTCCAAATGACTCATGTTTACATATATTTAATGTCTCAGCTGAAAAACAGATGAACTGCCTGTGAAGTTATTTGCAGCTGAAGTGACTAAAAACAAATACAAATATAGGATAAACATTTATATTTTAAAATTTATAATAATATGCCTTGTAATAACCTCAGAGAGCTATTGTCTCTTTCAAGTTTAAGTATCCATAAGTCGAGGACACCCATGTACAGTTATACAGGTTGTGCACTGCACAATTCTAGGAGTGTTATTTATACAAGTTAGCTCACAGCCCACACATTAAAGATGGTGAATGATGAACCGTGAGTCTGAAGGGGCATCTGATGAATGTCCACTATATCTCCTCAAGCCCATGAATCTAGCCTCAGATGATGTGACAAGCCATAAGAAACCTCGACAGAAACAGCAAAGTATAGAACTATTTAGATAGTTGAGCAAGTTTTCTAGATACGCAATAAACTTGAAATCATGATCAACTGATAGATCTCTTACCACAAACAACAAACTAGAAGTTGAAAGTAAGATACCATTTTCATTATCAACAAAATGAGTAAGCATTTTGGAATCAAATACTGTCAAACACATACACAAACAAAAATTCTGGAGAAGTTTTTAAAATTCTATTATAAGCCACAAAAGGAGATTTAAATATATGGGAAAATACTCTGTGTTCATGCATGAAAGCACTTACCTGTGAGTCACCTAGCCACATAGAGTACACAGCTAACCAGCATCACACAAGTCTTGGGGATAGTACTGGTGACGAACAGATAAATATATTAATAACATGGAAAAGATGATATATAAATATATATGTATGTGTACTTGATACACAATGACATCTCAAAACCATGAAGAAAAGATAAATTGTTTTAATGATATTTTACGCAAATTTGCCTGACTGTATAAAGTCTGAGTCCCTTTTCTTTCACTTTACACAACAGATTAAAGTTTCCTTTAGATTAAAAATTCAGTTATAGAGAAGCAAAATATAAAGCTAATAAAAGAAACTATTGAAGAGTATATTTGTGATCCAGATATACGAAAGAATATTTAAAATATCTAAAATATACAAATCATAAACAGACAATGTGGTGGATTTCACCACATCAAAATTAGAGATCACTTAACAGACACTGGGTTAATTGGAAGAGTTTATTTGCAATATCTAAAGTTGATGATAAAGGATTAAGAAAGAGAATATCCAAATAATTGCAAATCACAAAGACAACGACAAAAGCTTGATAGAAAATGAACAAAAGACTTTAAAAGGCAATTCATAGAAAAGAAATTCATATGTCTGACAAGCATGTGAAGAGTTGTTTAAACTTAATATTAGTCAAATAATTTGAAATTATAACAACAATGAGATAGAACTTCATAATTCATCAGAATGGTGAAAATCAGAAAATGGGATAATTCCAGTTATTGGCAAGGATGTGGGTAGACAGCAACTTTCACGCCCTGCTGGCAGCATATACTGCAGCAGCCATTCTGGAAAGCCATCTGGCAGTGTTTAGCAAAATTACGTATGCATGTTTCCTATGACATAGACATTCCAGTCTTAATATATATTCCAGAAAATACATGTACATATCAGTGTGGGACATTTATAAAGATACTCGTTTCGGCATTTGTAATGGTAATAAAAATGATGGCATTCTAGTTGTCTATCATCAGGGAACGGGTTTGTAAAATATGGTGGACATGAACAGTACAGAAGCAGTAAGATGCAGCAAGCTGTAAGTACAAATGGCAACATAGACAAATTAACCAAGGTTTATAGTAAGCTACCGTTTATTTAAATTACCACCACACATAACATGTTTATGCAGTATGTATGCACACACACACACAAACACACACAATTAACTATTTATTCCTAGTTTGAATTGGTTAGAATGACACTAGACCTGATATGCTTAACAATAAATATTTTTAAATATCTATGGAAGACTTAATCAACTATATATACATTATATATATATTTAGAGAGATATAATATAATGTATATACACATGCTCATATGTGTACATGTGCGTATGTTTATGTGTGTATAAAACATATATGTATAAAAAGCATAAAGTTATCATCACAATATATAAGGATTTAACATATATTTATGGTAGTCTCATGATTCATTTATAAAATGGTGGGATTTAAATCTTCTGATATTCAAATATCTAGAAGGAGAGCTTGGAATATTTTCTTAATTACAGTTGTACTGATTCTGTGGTTCTGATAATTTACTTTATCAGGTCTATTGAAGAAATGCAGAGAACTGCTTCATAGCCAAGTGGTGACGGTATCAATTATTATCAATTATCCTTCACATGAGTTAAATTCTTTTCTGTGCCTTCTGTGAATTTGCAGATTAAGGCAGGAGTTAGAAGAGGGTTCCAACAACATATAAGGGATAGTAAAATGAATTTTGTCCTTAAAATTTTTGACAGAATAGAAAAGGAAATTTAATCAGCCACTTTACATTTACATTATTGATTACCAGCAGGATTGTGATTGTCGTGGGTAAATATCAAGAACACTAATTAGATTATTTCACAATTCGTGTGAAAATTAACAGCAGGCATTATTGCACATAAAATGCAAACTCAGACGAAAGGAGTTCTGCTCTCTTAAATCTTTTCCTCATAAGGCTGCTTTCTTTTCCCATATCTTTTATAGCCGTGGGATAATGGGATCAAACTGTGCACTGCACAGAATATAGATTTGTGCTAGATTGTTCTGCAAGTTTAAGTATGCAGACAGTGTGGTTTTTATCCCAGATATACCAAGGGTCTGCATAGCCACGTGGAAAGATTAATTACGGTTCCCATCAATTTTGGCCTCTAGATGTCATGTAAAGAACATAACATCTGAGAGGAAGCTGCAGAATTTTGATTACGGTCATCTGAAAAACTGTGTGAACCAGAGTGGGAAAAGAAAGGGGGCTTTTATATTTTTTTACAGCGTGCGCTAGGCAAGCAAAGGCAGATAGGCTGGAAATCGCATCTTGGAAGTGCCGTTAAGAAATGCTCACTTACGTCAATCAGTTAACTCATAGGATTAAAAGGAGCGAGATGAGGTCCTATAAGAGGTGTGTCCCATTTGACCAGTCTCTAAGATTGAAAGTGATGTTGTTGATAGCACTTGGAGTATTCAAGGTACTATGGAAATTAATACACTATTACATACCTGAGAGAGAGAGAAAAAAAACAGAAAGAAACAAGAACTAAGATTTATAGTCGCTTTTATGACCTTCCTTTAGAAATAGAATAAATAAGAGAGGGGCAGAATTGAATAAGTCTTAACTAAATGATTATATATGTGTAATTCTAGTATTTTGGTGTGAGAGAAGGCAAATGATATTGGCAAGCTGCTTCGCAGCAGGAAAATAAAATGTGTTTCAGTCTCTGCTTCACAAAACTGAGCAAAAGAGAACTAGATGAATCACAGAAAAAAAATCCATAAAAAAAAAAACAAACAAACAAAACAAAACTGTGTAACGTGGATTAGAAAAGGAGACCATATCTGTTCGTCTTTATGTTTCTTACAATCTGCAGTTAATTCATCACAGTGTAGCTCCCTAGATATTTAAGGACAATGGAAAATGTCCACAAGCGCTCCTCTTATTTCCATTCACAGCCCTAGAATGCAGTGGGCTGCAAACAACAAGCCATTTGAATGCCTCCCAAGGAGAACAGATATGCTGCAAGCAGGCCAGCTCGCTCTAAGATGAGCAAGGAAACACAAAGCAGGCAGACAGTGTGGATAGGGAAATCATGCAGAAGAACCGAAAGAAAGGAAAAGGAGCAGAATATAAGAAAATGAGAGTCTGCTTAAACCGATGTATGGTAATAAGCTCAGACACTGGAAAACTTCACAGTCAAAACTGAAACAGCACATCTGATTTGCAGAAGCGGAACAGTGGAATAATGAATAGTGTAGAACCTTTTGGTCCTTCAAGCTAGGCTCAGATTCATCCCCAGGAAATGCCAGTGATTGAAAAGTACTGGATTCCTCTTGAGTCGTTAAAGTTGAATTTCTTCCTTTTCCCTGGAGCTGCCAAAATTGGGAAAGAAGCTCAGAATAATTGTTGGACTTGGGCTCGTAATTACAGATCTTGTTTGGGTGTCTGAACTGGGCAATCTTTTAACCAAACGAAGTTTCACCGAGTACACAACAAAAAACATGATTATTATTTATATTAAATTATATGTGTACTTTAAGAGAAAACCACAGTGTTTACAAATCATCATATTAACCTCAACCGTCCCTTAAGCCATATGCCAACCATCCTCAATTATCCCTTTTACTACTGATTACTTGGAAAGTTTTCCATAGTAGAAACAATCTTAAAATTTACTAGGCCCAAATCAAAGTGCCATTAGCAAACAAGACTGCACCAAACCTGTGTGCCAACAGATCAAAAGAAACTGAGGAGAAGCTTCTCTTTGAAAATGGCATCTGTCACCGAGCCCATGACCAAAATATCCTCCAACTTATTACTAGAGTGTATATAAAACATGCACACCCAAAATAGCATATACCAGAACATACATATCATACATATGCTATACACAATAGCATATACCGGAACTTTTGACTTTTGGTCAATCTAGTTCCTTTTTTCTTTTTGTTTTTTGAGCCAGAGTCTCGGTCTGTGGCCCAGGCTGAAGTGGGTGACGCGATCTCGGCTCACTGCAAGCTCCGCCTCCCGGGTTCAAGTTATTCTCCTGCCTCAGCCTCCCTAGTAGCTGGGACTACAAGCGCCCGCCACCACCACACCAGGCTAATTCTTCTTTTTTTTTTTTTTTTTTGTATTTTCAGTAGAAACGGGGTTTCACCCCGATCTCAATCTCCTAACCTCGTGATCCGCCTGCCTTGGCCTCCCAAAGTGCTGGGATTACAGGCGTGAGCCACCGTACCCAGACCCGGTCAATCTAGTTCCAGTTCATAGGAATTTCCACTGACAAAAAGTTTGTAGAAACTATTTAGTGTATACATTCTGCTTTTTATTTTAATTTTTGTTTTTTGGAGACAGAGTTTCTCTCTGTTGCCCAGGCTGGAGTGCAGTAGCATGATGTTGGCTCACTGCAATCTCTGCCTCCTCGGTTCAAGCAGTTCTCGGGTGCCTCAGCCTTTCCGAGTAGATACGACTACAGGCATGGGCCACCATGCCTGGCTAATTTTTTGTATTTTAGTAGAGAAGGGGTTTCACCATGTTGCTCAGGGCAGTCTCAAACTCCTAAGCTCAGACAGTCTGTCGGCCTCAGCCTCCCAAAGTGCTGGGATTACAGGAGCGAGCCATTGCACCTGGCCTACTTAGTATGTAAGTATACTTACATACTAAGGCCAGTGGAGTATGTAAGTATACTTCTTAACTCTCAGAGATAATAGTGCATGTGCAGAATATAGGGAGAGGAGTGGCTTCAAGGAAAGACAAACCTTAGCCTCTTTTTAAATAAACAATTCTGTTTTCCATGGTTTTCAAAGCTATAAGCCAAATTCTAGAGAACAGTTCTGTAATATAGAACACTATGCTTAAAGTCCTTACTCTGATCTGGGCATGATGTAATTCTCTCTCTCTCTCTCTCTCTCTGTCTGTACATATATATACACACATACATAGCGAATACACACCATATATATGTATATACGAACACCATGACCACTTCACAAGGCAGGTTTTACCTCATTTTCAGAGGTGGAATAATAGATTTAAGAAGCTGGGTAACAAGTAGAAGCTTGTAGAGCCTGAAAATGGCTGAGCCAGGATTCAATCCCAGCTCTACGTGACTGCACATTCCACAAGGCCTTCCCAAGTCTCCCATTGTCTAATGGTATTGTGAGGATTCTAGCCCGATTATCGGCTACACTGTGTGCTAATGTGTGCTGATGTCGCAGAATTCCTGGAGAGTGTTCTTCCCAAGACCCTGAACCCTAACTGTCCCAAGGAGCTAATAAACTATGTAAAACCACAAAATGTTTCTTGTTCTTAAAGTTGCTGTCTTTTAACTGTTTAGTTTTAGATTACGCTCACTGAAATAAAGCAAAATGGATATAATGTATGCAACCAAATGAACATTAAGATGTAAACATTTCTGTATCTAGGATGCAGATATGGACACACAGAACTACAAGGGTTCTTTGTCACTAATGTGTGTTACTCATATTATTTCCTACAGTGTTGTACTGAAATCTATAAACAAAAAATTGGTCAAGCATTGTATCCCCTATATTCTCCTCTGATGCATGCAATTAACAAAATAGCAAATATGAAGTTACCAGGACCTATTAGAGGAGGGAAGGAAGAAAGAGAAGGAGGGAAACTGGGAGTGAGGAATGGAGGGAGCCAGCAAAGAGGGAGAGAGGGAAGAAGAGAAAGAAAGACTTTACCCATATTTTATTTTTTTATTTCATAAGTTTTTAGGGAACTTGTGGTATTTGGTTACATGAGTGTTTGTTTTGCTACTGAAACATGGCTTTTGAAGAAACTTAACTAAAAGCGTGTTTGTGGAAAACAGTATATTGACATCCAAAAGTCAAAAAAAAATCAACTATATTCCAACATTAATCTAAACCATTTGTGTGTTCTGCTCTATTCTTTTGAACCAGAATGTGACAGCATTGCATGACCACCCTGTATTTGTCATTCTATTTGTTTCCTGAAAAGGTGAGCAGTAGGACCTACATCTCTATATGTATCTCAAATAGGAGCTCCTAGAGATGGAGTTAAACATGTATCTTCATTTTGTTGTGATGTGAACTTAGGAACTTAGTCACTTTTCTGATGCCTGAAATTATAACAAATAATAAATAGCACTCTAGGAAGATAGGGGGAGAAATATTCATTCAAGCAAGAAACATTCTTATTTAGTTAGTTAGTTAGCTAGCTAGTTAGTTAATTTTGAGACTGAGTCTCATTCTGTCACCCAGGCTGGAGTGCAGTGGTGTGATCTCGGCTCACTGCAACCTCTGCCTCCCAGGTTCAAATGATTCTCCTGCCTCAGCCTCCTGAGTAGCTGGCATTACAGGTGCCTGTCACCATGCCCAGCTAATTTTTTGTATTATTTAGTGGACATGGGGTCTTGTCATGTTGGCCAAGCTGGTCTTGAAATCCTAACCTCAGGTGATCCACCTGCCTGAGCCACCGTGCCCGGCCCGAAGCATTCATTTTTAGAACACAAGTAAGTTTCACAGACAAAATCTTTCTGACATAAGATCTTTAATATTCAGAGCTCTCACTTTTTTATTGCATATGTCCTAAAGGTAACAGATGTTTGGCTGTTTAATAGATAAAAAAATGTATACCAATTAAGACCTTTTCTCGTCATAACGCTTTCTTTCCAGATTATTTCAGTAGAGGTTAGGAGACCCCAAATCCTGTTCTACTTTGCTCACTGGCTGGAGAACTTGCATGTCAACAATGGGGTTGTGAAGTGGGTTCACAATAAGGTAGTAAGGTGAGTTCCTTCCCCTGTAAGTAATTAGCTCACCTGTTCTCATCATCCACACTACTTGACCAAATAAGAATACACCAGTTCAAACCACAGATGGCTGACCCCCCTCCAAAGTTTCTGATTGGCCAGGTCTGAAATGGGGCTTAAGTGCACATTCCCAGCTGATGCTGCTGCAGCTGCTCTGGGTTTTACCCTTGGAGAACCATATGGGAGTTATGGGCATTCATGACACAAGCAAGCTTGATGCATAATATTTCAAAAGATATCAATCAGTAGTTTTATTCCCATGTCACATAATGAATGATGAAAATGAAATTATATAGCCTTCTAAGAATTGTCAAACCCTGCATTCAAATTTCTCTTCTTTTTATTTTTTTAATCCAAGACTTGTAATCTTTGACAGTTTTCTTCTTCTTCTTTTTTTTTTTACCGTAGCACCTTGATATGTTACTCAATAAGTACAGTTACTGATTTTATTTTAATGAGGAAGTGAGAGGAAAGGAAATCTTTCACACTGTTAATCTAGCTATTAGAAACAGAACTTCTTTTTTTAACAACAGATGGTGGTCAAGTTTACACAAAATTTTGCAGGCATTTATCTAGTTATTTTATTTTATTTTGTTTATTATTATTATTATTATTTTTGAGACGGAGTCTCGCTCAGTCGCCCAGGCTGGAGTGAGCGGCGCCATCTTGGCTCCCTGCAAGCTCCGCCCCCCGGGTTCCCGCCATTCTCCTGCCTCAGCCTCCCGAGGAGCTGAGACCACAGGCGCCGCCACCGCGCCCGGCTAATTTTGTATTTTAGTAGAGACGGGGTTTCACCGTGTTAGCCAGGATGGTCTCGATCTCCTGACCTCGCGATCCGCCCGTCTCGGCCTCCCAAAGTGCTGGGATTACAGGCTTGAGCCACCGCGCCCGGCCGCATTTATCTAGTTCTTATGCCAAATGAGTTCAAGACATCATTGTCTAGCAAAGACTTCAAATCATAAGTTCTTCTTCATCATAGCTGATAAAATCCAGAGGTAAATAAATTAGGGCTCCAATTCCCTCTTCTCTAAACCCCACCTTGGGCAGGGTTATAAGGAAAATTGCCAGCTAACCAGCATTGTTATTTTTAAACAGCTAACATCATTATTACATATGCATGTACACGCATTCTCAGTGCTCATTCTGTAAGTATTAACTAGTCTGTAGAAGGCTGCATTAGCACAGCTTTACTCATCTTTCTGAAGAATAATATTTTTCAAAGCTCTTAATAGCTTGGTTTCTTATCTCAAAGCAATAATGATCATGTCATAATTTCTACTAATTAATCCAAATTCGATGCATAGTAATTTAAATATCTGCTCTGTCATTCTACCAACACCATCCATCATGCATAAACACACACACACACACACACACACACACGTACATACACAGCATTTTGAAGTAATTTCTATATTAAGCTTTCATACACTTAGAAAGCAATAGCCCCGTGGCCTTCTCATTTCTAAAACGCATTCAATGGCTTTAGTTTTTCTGTGGAAATCATTTTCCTAACAGTATAAGTCCCATTATTTCTTGAGCCTCTTATGGATTTTGTCAGTTTTCAACGGATGCATCTTGCTGGGCATGCTCACTAGAAATTTAAAATAAGATTAATTCTTAAGAAGTATCATTGGAAAGTTAAATTTTCTATATAAAATGTATGTTTTCCTGTAGATTTCTGTTCGAGATAGGGCAATTCTAGGTCGTCTAATATATAAACTCCCAAACATTAGTGGGTTACACAATAGAAGCTCACATCTTTCCCATGAGACAGTCCACTATTGGTGTTCTTGCAGAACCAAATTCCCACATGGTGATTCACAGACTCCACCCCTCAGTCCCCCACAACTCTTTCTAATAAGTGGCCTGATCTTCCCCCAGGGCAGCAGTAATCCAGCACCACCAAAATCTTCAAGACTCTTTTAGTGGTTTCATGAGGTAATTTTGTAATAATACTGAAATGTTATCTGTCTTTTTTATTCTCACCCCCAATGAGTTAACTGTCACATTCTCCAGAACTATATCTGTGATAACATAGTCACTTGAATGAAGAATTAAGAAAGACAGTAATCCGATTTTCAAAATGTAAAGCAATGTCAGTTTTCTATTTTTATGAAATATAGTTATTCCTCATAAATATGCATTATGTTTACATAATGGGTATTTGTTTTATGATAAAAGTGTTAAAATACTTTCTTAAAAATTTCTCAATTGTCATTTTGGATACCATAAGTACTGATGAATTACAATCCAGAAATAAAAAAGCTCTTGAGATCTTCAGTATTCTTTAAGGGTATAATGGGATCTTGAGACCAAAAATTTTGAGAGCTGCTATGAGACGGTAATAGATATTTTCTTTTCTGGTTGTGTTAAAGGAAAGAGAGTGGGGAAGATATAACCACATCTTAAGCTCCTTGGCATGAAAGTGGAATATATCAATTCTGATGCTATCCATTGGTAAGAACGAGCATGTGGCCCATGGTAAAGAAGGGCGGAGGCTCTCGGAAACAAAAGCCCTATCAGGCAGTCTCTCCAGAGCTGCAGTTTGATGCTCTGACATGAGGAGAACAAATCTTTGGTAGACAGACAACTGTCAATTCCATAATGTTCAATGTAACAGTAATTATTCTCTGGGAAAGATATTTAAATTATTTGGAAGAAAATTCCTGAGTTGAGTTTTCTGTATGCCCCCTCATAAGGTAGATGAATCATTCTTCTTTGAATAACATAGCCATTTTCCAAAAGCAAGATGAGCAAGCCCAAGAAACTGAGTAAAAATTATTCAGGTCCTTAAAGAGATAGATACATCACACTGTGCAGCATTTACCATAGAAAGTTGTACAGGTTGTACATTGAATAAAGTTGACAGCCACAGAGCTCCTTGGAAGCTGAAGTCTGGCCAGCTCTTCTTAGCAAACTATTCACCCTAGTACTTGCCTGTTGCACCCCCAAAAGAGGCACGTTTTATTTTTTTAATAAAAAAATAAAAAGCTCAAATTTACTTAATGGTATGCTTTTATGTAATTTGCACAAAGACATCATACAGGCCATCAGCAGCTCTGTCTGTTGACTCTATGAAGACAGACATTTTAAATGTCTTACTGTTCTATTTCAGGACCTAAATTAGTTCCTGATGCATAGTAAAAACTCAATAGATATTTGTTGAATAAATACACAAAAGCATTGAGCCATGGATCGATATGTAACTAGAAAGATGCTCATAATGGCATAGTTTAATACTCTGTCATTGACCTGGAGACCCGTCAACATTTTTATTAAAGTCTTAGCTATAGAAAGAGAAATAATAGGCCAGGTGTGGTGGCTCACGCCTGTTATTCCAGCACTTTGGGAGGCTGAGGCAGGCGGATCACGAGGTCAGGAGATCCAGACCATCCTGGTGAACACGGTGAAACCCCGTCTCTACTAAAAATACAAAAAATAAGCTGAACGTGGTGGCGGGCGCTTGTAGTCCCAGCTACTCGGGAGGCTGAGTCAGGAGAATGGTGGGAACCCAGGAGGCAGATCTTGCAGCGAGCCCAGTTCGCACCACTGCATTGGAGCCTGGACAAGAGAGTGAGACTCTGACTCAAAAAAAATAAAAAAAAGAAAAGAAAAGAAAAGAAAAGAAAAGAAAAGAAATAATACTGATTACATTTTCAGCTGACCCACATCTAAAAAAAAAAAAATCAAAGAAATTAATGACAGTATCAAGGTTCAAAATAAAATGGCAGGGTAAATAATTAGGGCCCTCACTAAAACGACTCAACTTAACCAAAATAAATATTTTGCTTGTAGACAAATAAAAAAAATCAATTTTCTAACTGTATGCATGAGGAACCTTGACAAAAATTAGTTTATATTTTTTAAAAGCTTTAAACGCTTTTGTTGGCTAAAATTATAAAAGTAATTAACAATATGATGCAGTGCTAAAAATAGCAAATGATTAATTAATGGATCCAAACTTAAAGTAGATTTATTTGCCATTACACACGTTAAGTATTATATCCAGTTTGAGATGTCATACTTTAAAAGCTTAGGTTTTTTCATAAAGACAGAATTTTTCCGGAACAATATTTGGCCTACAGAGACAGAATGAGGGGGGAAGCAATGAGCGTTCATTCAATATTTGTCAAGCAAGTGACAATTGTTACCATCTCCCAGGGAGGAGTCCAGTGAGGGGAGAATAGTAAAGAGGATAGCAGTGCCTACCCCTGGAGCAGCAGTCATGGAATGTTAACCCACTGCATGGTTTGCAGGTGTTGGGATCTCCAAGAAAGACTCAAACGAGTACAGGATGGAATAATGCTTAACTATCATATGGAAGAGACAGAGAAAGCCCAGTTTCAACAGTGAGTATCAGTTCAGTTTCTTATGACCAGTGGGTCTCGTCTCACAGTTGACACAGAGATGACCTGCATGCACCCATCTTGGGCAGCAGGTGAAGGACCTCATTTCCTCCCAACCAGGGAGAGACATAACAGGGGATGCCATGTGATGAACATGCTTAAGGAGAACAAAAGAATACACATCTCTTCTGGAACAGGAAAAATATTCCCAAATAAAGAGATACACCCAGCACAGGCTATGAAAGTTGTCTATCTTTTTTAAAGAACTGGTTCCAGACCCAAAGCACATTCTTAGCCAACCATACAAGGATTAAAAGACTGCATACCCCACTTTGGGAGGCTGAGACGGGCAGATCACGAGGTCAGGAGATCGAGACCATCCTGGCTAACACGGTGAAACCCCGTCTCTACTAAAAAAAAATACAAAAAGCTAGCCAGGTGAGGTGGCGGGCGCCTGTAGTCCCAGCTACACAGGAGGCTGAGGCAGGAGAATGGCGGGAATCCGGGGGACGGAGCTTGCAGTGAGCTGAGATCTGGCCACTGCACTCCAGCCTGGGCGACAGAGCAAGAATCCATCTCAACGACAACAACAACAAAAAAAAAAAAAAAAAAAAAAAGACTGCATACCCATGATGGCGTTTCACAGCAATATTTTCAAATATTTGAATAATTGTTTTTGTTTTTGTTGTTGTTTGTTTGTTGTGTCTTCCAAAAGAAGTCCAATTTCACTTTGAGTCACTCTAGATGGTAGGACCTGAATTTATATTGGAAAGGTACATGGACGCATACCACACCTCAAAATAAGAAAAGGTGTCAAACGATTAAATCTATCAGAAACCAAAATGGGCCACATTTAAATAATTGTGCTTTTTCTTCTAGATCACATTCACAAAGATCACAGATATTAGTGCCATGGCGAATAGTTGTCCCCTTTTTCAGGAAACATAGATGACTTTGAAGATTTCTGTCTTGGCCAAGATTCTGTGCTACAGTGTGATTCTAATTCTAGTGTGAAGTAACAATAATATTAAATAGAAAATAAAACAAACAGTATCTTCTTCATTTATTGCTATAGCAAAATGTTTATGGATTGGGTCATGTAAACAACTGAGCTCCCATCTCACCAAAATGTTAGAAAGTACAAATGTATACACAATTACCCCCCTAATTCTGTCTCTCTGCTCCCCACCTTTCTCTGCTCTCAAGAGTGAAGTGATTTCACCAGTTGTAGAGGTAAGTTCTAATGCCACTTATCAATTACTCTGTATCCTTACTTTATCACTCTCATCCATTTCTAACCTCAAACTCCATAAAATGTTAGCATATTCATTCATGAAGTCATCCTGCCTATAGAGAGGCCATCCTATCAACAAGAATATCCAAAAGACATACTCATTAAAGAGTCTCTTTTTTAACCCACAGCAATATTGAAGTTATCTTGTGCAGACACGTTTTATTTTTGTCACTTTTAATCATTATACTAACCTAAAACTTTTTTTAAAAATAGTGTTTCCGTTTATCTCACTCATTGTATTTATCCCTGCATTAAAAGTTGGTTTTCCCCAAAAGTCTACATATTAGGTTTTCTAAGTGGTGAGATAACACAATGATATTATAGAAAAAAATATGGATTTAAATTTTCTAATTCATATAAGCTATATACCTACATGCAGATACTATTATAAAATTTGGTGAAAATGCTAGGAATGACACGTAGAGTCTATTTTCTATAAAACTTTTTTAGGATACAATAGAAACAACTTGTCTTAACACATTGAATTCAAAGAATCTTTGCATGGAAATAACACAAACAGCATGATTGTCATTTATAAAAGGAAAAAAAAGCCTAGAAATTGACAAATACATACATTGCAAATTAAAATTTCACTGTGACATTATTTCTTACACAATAGATTAGCAAAATATTTGAAAATGTATCAAAGTATGCTTTGTTCTAGAACAAAGGGAAATAGAAAAATATATTGCAGGTGAGCATGACTAAAAGTGGTACAATGGAAACATTTAACAATATCTAGTAAAGTTACAGATGCATTTGGCTTTTGTCCCTGAAAATCTCATATCTAGGAATGCATCCCAAAGATACATTAGAAAATTATAAAAAGCTATAGGCACAAAGCTATACATCAAAGGATGGTTTTTGTATAAGTGAAAGAGCAGAAACAACCCAAATATCTATCAATATGGGACTTACTTAAGAAATAACGCGGCTGGGTGCGGTGGCTCGTGCCTGTAATCCCAGCACTTTGGGAGGCCGAGGCGGGCGGATCACAAGGTCAGGAGATCGAGACCATCCTGACTAACATGGTGAAACCCCGTCTCTACTAAAAATCCAAAAAAATTAGCCGGGCGTGGTGGCGGCGCCTGTGGTCCCAGCTGCTTGGGAGGCTGAGGCAGGAGAATGGCGGGAACCCGGGGGGCGGAGCTTGCAGTGAGCCAAGATGGCGCCACTCACTCCAGCCTGGGTGACTGAGCGAGACTCCGTCTCAAAAAAAAAAAAAAAAAAAAAAAAAAAAAAAAAAAAAAAAAAAAAAAGAAATAACGGCAGGCTGCATAAAATAGAGAGCCCTCTGCTGCTGTAAGAATAAATGAGGAGGCTTCTATATGTTACTATGAAGTGAAATTCAGATTTTTCATTATTGGGGGAAAAAAGCAAGATAAATAATAAATGTAATTTGTCACCGTTTAAGAAAGGAAGGAATGTGAATATATATGCCTATATTTGACAAACAATGGAATGAAAAAATAAAGTGTGTTGTTTTGAATACTTACCTACAGGCAGAGTGAAGGTGTAGGATCAATGGCACAGGGATAGGAGCCAGACATCTTTGAATACACCTGTTTTCATGTACTTAAAAAAGCAACCCTCCCAAATAAAAAAGAAAATAAAACAAATAAAGCAAAGTCTGTAATCTGTTTGTGACATAGCTACCCAGAAAGTGGTTATTTCAAGAACCTGTAATACATCATTTAGCAGTTTATCCCTGATGTGAGATATGCCAGAGGGGAAAAAAAAATAACTGCAAAAATTGTTTTTAAAAAATTCTTAAATTGATTTCACTAATCAAATTGTTGGTGAAAATTGGCATTGTCTCTTAGGACTTTTATGGAAGCGATTATGTGATATATTCGTTCTGTCATTGCTGGTATTGCTGTGAACCGGTATTTGCCATGTGGCAGAAAGGAGATTTAAATTAGAGTTGATCAAATAAAAATTCAAGTGGTTTTAAACTGTAATTGGAAGAATCAGTTGAACTCACAGTATATTTAAGCTTTTTAAAAAAGTAACCCTACCTCCACTCACTGAAAAGAGTTAAAATTAATGACCTAAAATTGCCTATAAGCTAACAGGAATTAAGGCTCCTTGGAAAAATGGCCATTACAGATATGGAGCTGATACACACAAGATGAGACTAGAAGTTTGTACCTCTTAGTAATAGAGACATCAAATGCCACCTTAGTCATGCCAAAGGGAGTGTAAGTAAATTGGAAGAGGCTTCCATTGGCCAAGGAAGGGACAAGATGGATAATTGCTGCAATGTAGGGAAAATATCAAATATATTTGAAGTAATGATTTTGCAATTATATTAAAACACACCAAAAAATCTTATTTGCTTGAACTATACTAGATAACAGGCATGTTAGTTTAAAAAATGTTGAGTAAAAGAGAAAATTCAATCATTTATTCATCTTTTCTATGTGCATTTTGCCCAGTGGGAAACAGAGGATGATGGGAATTTTGTATTTCTGGAAATATTGCATGTTATAAATGAATAAAGAATTCAAATAATCAAAATAGATCTATTACTAATAGCTGTCAAATAACAGAAAGAAAGATAAAACTATGTGCCTACAAATTAAAGAACATATCACCACCAATGAAGGAGATTCAGCAAAAATATCACACCTGAATCTGATCAAGCTTCTAAATTCAACCACCAATGAATAGGCTATACATTGACAAGACAAATATGCTAAAAGATACTATGAAGATTCAGTAGGCTAAGTTTGGACTGTGGGAAACTCTAAAGGAAAGAGTATAATATTTTTCCAACACACAAACATCAAAGAAAAACAAAGAAAGATGAAAGGAAAATGTCCGTCAAAAGAGAGGTCGGCAGCACATTTCAAAACAAATGCACTGTGAAAACTTTATTTGGATACCTAGTGAATTAAACTATTAAAAATATATTTATGGGCCGGGCGCGGTGGCTCAAGCCTGTAATCCCAGCATTTTGGGAGGCCGAGACGGGCGGATCACGAGGTCAGGAGATCGAGACCATCCTGGCTAACACGGTGAAACCCCGTCTCCACTAAAAAATACAAAAAACTAGCCGGGCGACGAGG
>NW_016803334.1:3918778-3949525 GCF_001698545.2 Rhinopithecus bieti | reverse complement strand
CCCCCCACACATCTCAGAAACACCACCTAGAGAGCCCCTGATAAGATCACAACCGTTTGTAGTTTTACTAAATGCGCGGGAACAAATGGAAAACTGTTAATTGTATTAACCAATTACCAGTTGTAATGCTGCAACCAAAAGAATTCCTTTGTACCTCTGTAACCTTACATATCCTGTATGCATCGGGCTATAAAAAGCGGCCACATGCATCATTCAGGGCCCTCTTGTATGTTGTAAAACAGAGGGACCAAGTTCGAACTTGCATTAAAGATCCTTGCCGCTTGGCTTTGACTCTGGATTCTGGTGGACTTCTTCGGGGAATAAAGGGTCTGGGCATAACATGATAAATTATAAATTAGAATCCTGATTGCTATTTTGTATATTAAGAAATTTTGTCTTAGGTAGATGTGATCATGGTAATGCTTTTTAATTTTTTTCAGGAATTTTAATAGAGATATATATTGAAGTCCAGATTAAATGTTTTTTCAAGGTTATTTAACTCTAACATTGTATGGTCTTCGTAGGTGAGTGTGTTAGCTCAGGTTCCCCAGAAGGAGACCTCGAGTTAAGAATTCATGGGCACATTTTGTTACATGAGTATATGCACTGCTACAGAGAACAGAACAAGAGTAGGTGAAAAGAAGTAAGATTTTATGCAAAGTCCTGCAGAAGGTAGCATTAGCAAAATCCTGCAGTGGAAGTCAAGAGTATACACAAATCTTTGAGACTTGCTGATTCAATATTGGCAAAGGAGCCAATGACTACATCTGCCAATGACTGTTTGAGGGCTGCCCAGGGGCTAGTAAATCGATTCAATGCAAAGGAGCTATACCCTACGTCTGCCAATGACTGTCTGAGGGCTGCCCAGGGGCTAGTAAATTGCCAAACACTTCTGTCTTGGAAATGAAGGTATGGAGGCACACAAATAGGAAACTGAAGAATTGACTGAATGCTGCAATCACTTAAGGTCGAACAAGATTAGTCAGGAGTTGATACTTGTGGAGACCGGGTGACAGATGGTGGAAACATGGATGTTCTCTCTGTATTGTTCTGTGTACTTTTGAAATTGCTAATCTCATCCCCTCCTTAAAAAAAGGTTTAAATGATAAAAATATTTCAAAAACTAAAATAAATGGCTGATTTCAAAGTAGTCCCCATCTAAGGTATACCTTGAGATATCAAGTTGGAGGTTCATGTATCAAGGTGTTAGTGAAGTGCTAGAGAAAGGTGTGGCTGAGCTCCACAGAGGGAGCATGAGACAGAGTTTCAAAAGCTCGGTGTCTCATTGACTCCAGGCCAGCACACTCCCACCTCCATCCAAAGAGGCGATCACCCCCACACGATAATCAGTCAAGAGCTGTCACTAGTAAACTCCTTTAGATGGCAAAAGTCTTTACAGAGAAGACTGTTTCCACCAATTAACTAGAACCAACTTGGACAAAAAAGAAAGGGTACATTTAGCCTGATGATTCAACTGCAGGATAAACCAGAATCTAATAAGATGGTCAGCATTTATTCTCAACATTACTTGGATACAAAAGTACACCCCTGGCTCTCATAGTTTCCATGCAATGCATTTTAAGTACAAACAATAATACGCCTATAAAAAGGACTTCTGTTTACCTCATAAAAATTGAACTAAAATAATTTACCACTCTGAAGCCATTAATCTTAATGAGAACCCAGTCTCCAAGCAAATGAGACTATCTTGAGAGTAACTAAGTAAGATTTTCACAAAAACAAAACCTAACAAGCAGCAAGCTAGGAAAATGGGTTCTGGATTTTTGTTCTGACTCCACCTCTTTGTTTGCTTGTTCGTTTGTTTTTCAGATGGAGTCTCGCTCTGTGGCCCAGGCTGGAGTGCAGTGGTGGGATCTCGGCTCCCTGCAACCTCCGCCTCCCGGGTTCAAGCAATTCTCCTGCCTCAGCCTCCTGAGTATCTGGGACTACAGGCACTCGCCACCACTCCCGGCTAATTTTTGTCTTTTTAGTAGAGATGGGGTTTCACTGTGTTAGCCAGAATGGACTCCATGTCTTGACCTCATGATCTGCCCTCCTCGACCTCCCAAAGTGCTGGGATTACAGGCGTGAACCACCACGCCCGGCCCCTGACTCCACCTCTGAACTGACTTTGGGAATATCATTTAACTTTTCTGAGCCTCTATTTTCTCAGCTGTAAAATTAGGAAATAATATTTACATCAAAATTTTACTGTGAAAAATAATTGAGATAGTAATAGTGCACATTATAAACTGTAAAGTATTATTCACCTATCTACATATTCTTATTCTGAATCCAATACTTCAACCAAGTTCAAAGGAATACTGTATAAATTAGAGAATTAGTCATCAAAGTTATTTTACCATTGTTCTTTCTCACTTTTAAACAATGTGACTTATAAAACCTGAGAAATGGAACAGACACAGAGCTTTTACTTTATGTAAATTTCTCCTCTGCACTTGCTATCTCAAAACATATTTCACCATTCAATTCATATATTTATTCAAAAGGTTCACCCTATTACACAAGGAATAGGCAAAGGAAATGATTTTTTTTTTTTTAATTTACTATGAGGCTGAGCTGTTCCTTCTTTCCTTCTTTCTTTTTTTTTGTTTTTGATCTAACTTTTATTTTAAGTTCAGGGGCACATGTGCAGGTTTATTACACAGCTAAACTTGTGTCATGGGGTTTGCTGTGAAGATTATTTCATCACCCAGGTAATAAGCCTAGTGCTCTTCTTTCTTGAACTGTTCTTTGTTTGATTAGCAAGGGAAATGTTAAATGTCTAACCTCTGTGAACACTTACGAGATGGTCATTTACTAATTCTTCACTTAATGCTTAGACATTGAATTTTTAAAAAATATCCACTTGTTCATATTTTTGTCTTCCAATTTTGTCTCAACTCCCCACTAGCCAACATCTCCAGAACGGTCTCTGGGTATGTATTAGTTTTCTGTGACTGCCTTAATAAATTGCCACAAACTTGGTGCCTTAAAACAACAGAAATTTATTATCTTACAGTTCTATAGGCCAGAAATCCAAAATCATGGTTTCAATAGATCTTTTGTCTTAGACTGCTTTATGCTTCCATAACAGAAGACCTGAGACTAGGTAATTTATAAATAGCAGAGATTTACTTCTGTCAGTTCTGGAAGCTGGGAAGTTTAAGACTGAGGGTCTGGCATCCAGTGAGGGCCTTCTAGCTGGATCATCTCATGGTGAAAGACAGAAGGGCAAGAGAGAGAACCCACTCCTTAAAGTGATGCAAAGCAACATGGCATTAAAAGAGGGGGGGGCAGGGTCTTTATGCATTGCTGCCTCTCTTTCCTCTAGTTCTTGGTCAACACTTTGGTTACCTCATGGCTGCTTACCCCACAATCGTCTGCTGTGTGTTCTGTTTACTGTGAGCTGCTAAGTTTACTTTGTGGGAGCTGATTCATAGGCTGAAAGAAGAGAGTCTGCAAATCATCTCATCCTAGAATCTAAAAAGTGGCAGGGAATAGAGGCCACATACTTATATAATTCAGATCTCTCCAATTAGGACTTTAGCCCAAAGAGGAGAAAACAGAGACACTATTCTAGCTTCTAGAGAATAAGGACACTCTCTTCGTTTCCTTTCTCTGCTTCTCATTGACCATCCCCAGTGTTATGAAAATTGCCACCACACCATTTCTTTTTCCCATATCTTCTTTTCTTCCTCCAAAATGAAAAGCTGTAGAAACAAAAAATATAGTCTCTAAACCTCAAATGAGCTTTCTGAATTAAGTCAGCCAGACTAACCATTGATATATTAAAGAAGTTGATAAAGAAATTTACAAATTCCTTTTTCAGTCTAAGTTGCCTGATTGAAAGCCTCATACAGCTCACTGCCAGATCCTTGTAGAAAACATAAAAAGTTGAAGATTTTCTGGGTGTCTCATTTTGATTATTTCAGCAACATTTTTAATAATTTCCCATCCCACTCCGATTTACCCTAACCCTGTTCAGGTCCTGGGCATGAGAAATGCATATTTTGGCTAAATATGGTAAAAATCTTGTACTCTATATCTTAACCTTTTTGATAATAAAATAAGAGGCACGAAAATGAAAAAGGCAACCAGAAGATCACAATTAGTAAGAAAAAGCACAGAAATGAAGATGAAGTGGAGCAAAAGGCCTCATCAGGTATCTTTGTGAAGCCAGCAGCTTCCAAGCTTCTAGCAATTTCCCCTCACCTGCCTTGTTTCCCTATTTCTGTCCTGTTTTCTTTTCTTCTTGTTTCCATGAGGGCTCCCCAGCTTGCTTTTCTTCATCAGTACTCCAGCAGTTCCTTCTAGAAGATCTTCCTGTGCTAAGGCGAATAGCCGTCTTGCCAATTTCACCAGCTGCTCAGCACTGATGCTGGCATCTCCTATTTAGGGCCTGCGTTTTTTTTTTTAATGCCCCCACCCCGACCCCGCTTCCATACTCAGCAAGCAGCTGATTTCCTTTAGCTCCAGTTTAACAGCATTAGCTCAAAGCCCCAGTGTAACAGAAACTTAAAAGAGCGTCCATCAGGGAACTCTTTGCATATATGGAATGGAGAGAAATCTAAAAAACACACAGTGACGAAGGAGCCCCTTACATGCCTTCACCCATATAAAGGGGGAAAAAAGTTTCCCCAGCATAGGTGGGATGGAGGAGAAGTGAAAGGCTTTCCTTAAACCAACTCTGTGTACATGCTTGAACAACTTGACAGTGCATGTTCAGCTTTAATCAGATCTCTGCACAGCCTCAAGACCTAACCTCAGTTTCCAGCACGCAGCGCTCACTGTAAAATCAGTGAATGCTCGGGTGCACATATGCACAGTAGCTGACTCTACACAATGGGGAGAAATGGCACTCCAGGGCCAGAGTTTGCCCTTTGTTTAAGGATGGATCAGATTCATCCTACAGTTTATTGTTTTTAAGATTACAAAAGTGTGATATTAGTTCCTTTGCCTATAATTCATGTCCTTTGAGTCATCAGATGACATGATGACTCATGAGTTTCTTCCTTTATAGGTCACATTTTAACCTTATATGAATTTCTTATGAAAAATGAGAAAAGCATCCACTCATCATACAAAAGGAACACGAATGAGTTTGCACTGAAAAAAAGATGACAAAAAGGAAAAAGAACCTAGCCAATGATGCAGCAAAATTCTATTGTTTGACAGTCTTATCCACTGGAATAGTCAGAGGTGAGTAAATACACAGTTTTCTTCATATTAGCGAGGAGATCATCCTTGTCTTTAGTCAAACTCAGAGTCTTAGTTTTCTTTTTTCACCAAGTTTATTTGTTTTTTATTTTCCACTTGGTAAAATATAACTTCTGCTGGAGCTGGTTACTTAAATGTTCTATCTTGAGTTTAATTTTAATCACATGGCATTTTAAATCTGAAAATGCACCAAAACTTTTATTTAAATCATTGAAAATATCCCTTTCCTGCTATTGAAATTTAATTATTATAAGAACAGTACCACTATATTAAAATATAATCACCTTACTCCTTTTGGCTTCATGACAGTGTTCATAAAGTGCTTAATATTCATGTAACATGCTACCTCACCCTGTAATATCACTATATTTATGGAAAGAAAGTGTAATCCTCTTTACTGGCTCAGGTTAATTCCAATAAAATATTAAATCCATTTTCTAATCTAAATGAGTTCATTAGGAGAGGCATGGTACTGAGAATACCAAACTCTCCAGAGTTCAGCTTCATTACATTTCCACAGTGTGCATTTCCAGAGCTGTTGTACTACATTTATGAGGATTTATCTGTACTGTTCCAAAAACATTCATCCTAATTCTACTCCTTCTGTGCATGCTAATCATGAATATGTTAAGTGGAAATACTAAGCTTGTAGCCAATCTCATCCCCAGATGGGTTCAAGTTATGATTACAGAAGCAAATTTGCCATAAGCACTCTTAGAGCAGTGCCAGGGAGGAGGAAATGAAGGTCTAGAGCAGCACTCAGGAGAAAAAAAAAGGCAGAAAAAAGAAAGACAGTTTGAGACAGAGTAGGAGTGTCATAGATGTTAGAGACAGAGAGAGAATAAAAAAAGGTATTTCCAGATTGCTGTGTCTCAGAGAGACTTTCAGTAAATTATAAATAGACCTGTTCTGAAGAAATTTGAAATAAATGCAAGAATCAAATCATTACCTTTAACTGTTTGGAGTCTCCACAAGTCTATAATCCAGAGTTGAACTTTACATTATTCATCTTATTATATCTAGCAAATCCTCACGCCATTAAGGCTTCTATTTGAATGGAATAATGAACCTTTTAAGAAGGAAAACAAGACCAACCTGGGATGTTCACGTCGTAAATAATTATACAGTCCCCAACTGTCTGGCCATGGAGTGCCTTGACCTGTTTTATTTATTCACTTATTTATTTTTACATATACCTAGCAGATTTGTTTTCTTTCCTCTGAAGGTAAGAGAAACAGTAATAGGTTATCTGATTCATGTATTACAGAGTGAACCCATCAAGAATCCTTGTCACTGCATTGGCAGTGACTTCATAGTAAAACCATTTTAATCTACATTCTGCGTATTTAGTCAACAAAACAAAGATGTCTCAAATAGACAGGTGGTAGATATTAACCTTTTTTAGTAGAAAAATGAGATGAAAATAAACAAGAAGCAAGTTTTTTCTGACTGTTGGTTATTAAAGCTAGATACGGGTTCATCTTCATAAAGTCTGCAATAAATGGTGAGCCTAAAGTGAAATCCAGCAGCCACTGGTTGTCACTGTTGTACCACAAAACAGCAATTGCACGTATATTCTTTCAAAAGACTGCCTTTTGAGAACAGTTTGAAATGATGTATTTGACTATTTGGTTTATCATTAAAACTGAGCACACAAACCTGCGAGGCTCCACAGATTTCAGTCTAGTATTAGACATTTTGATGTGGGAGTTTGACAGAAAAGTAGTTCTATATGAATGATATTGAAATATGAAATAAAGATTTCATTGTATATTTAAATGAATACTCTGTTTTTAAATGGTCATGTGAGATACATACTACATCTGTTAATTAAAGAACACATTCGTTCTGATGTTTAAACTAAATATTATTATGTTAATGCCTAGTGTGTATAATGGATCACTTCAAGGCTTAGATACATTATTCAAATGAAGTGTTTTCTAACGATTGAGCTTATATCATTTTTAAGCAGTAGATGAGTAGACAGCCTTGACATAATCTTCCCTTTTCCCAAATCTGATTAAAACTGGCAAGACAAGAAATCAATGGGATCCTGAATATAAAATCCCCAAATATTCTGCTGTGTTTGAAATTAATTAAGTACTGTGAGGCAGAAGCCTCAAATCAATAAACATCAATGATGGTGGGTGTTAAAGATGGGAAGAGTTGGCAAGAGATCAGCCTGCTGCTTGTGGTTGTAAGATGATTACCTACTCGAAGAAATTAAAGGTTAAAATTAGAACGATTGGGCTTTGGCAAAATGCAGAGACAGGTTTTGAAAGGCAAGAACAGTGACTGTTTCTGAAGATGATCTTCTACATTTGGAAAATGATACTTCTTAAGAAAACATGAAATAGTACTTCAATTGCACCTTCAATAAAATCGGATGCTTTCCAAGTTGAGTCAATAATCAATTTGAAAAATGGACACTGGTGTTTTCCAGGGATCACAGTGAGAGTGTCATGGGGTAGGTGGGGAAGCTGAGTATCAGTGGTGTTTTATGTATCATTTCTACAAAACTAGCTCAACTATGGAGTCTGCCTTCACATGAGTTTTCCAGATTAAATACTATTGCTTTTCACGGTCATTCTTTCTTGCATTATCTCTATCTTCTCTACTTCTTTCCCTTCTTTCTTTCTTTTTAACTTCTTGTTTCCTTGCTTTCTGTTTTTCTTAACCTCAGGCATAAGCTGTAATCCAAAAGCAATGTGGTAAATGCATAATCAGGAAAGAGAATATAATTAATGCTATACCTATATCATTAAGCAATAAACATTTGTCTCATTATTGAAAATTTTCTGATTAAAAATAGGTAAATAAGTAAAGAAATCACTACAATCACGTCTCTTGTGTGGGATTCTATTTTCATTCAGAGGTAAGCATTTTAAATACACTGATTTTTTCCTTAATATGGCAAATGAGAATAATTGTCTTCTCTTGAAAGAGGCAATCACAGTGGCAGAAACAATTTCACAAGAAAGAGATGTATGTCCAAACGTTATACTATCCAAAGAAAGCTTATCAATCATGGTATCTATTCACATAAACTTCTCAACGTGTTCTTTAATCCAAATGTTTTTGAAATCAGAGGAAGAGTAGCCACATAATCAATACAGGTACTTGTGAAAAATGACAGTTTCTAGCCTTTATATAAGACCTAGCGAATAAGGATCTAAATACTTATTTTCAATAAACTTGACATGATTAGGAGGATTAAACTTTGAGAGTCACTCTTTCTGTTCATTAAAGAAGAGAAGAAATGAATATATGACATTACAAATGTTATAATTACATCATTTTCATGGTCAATGAAGTCAAACGACAAGGGTTTTATGATTTAGATGAACAGCTCAGAATAGAAGGTAGCTTTATATTAATATTCATTTCCTCATATAATTATATATTTATAATGAGATATTTCATAAACCACATGGAATATAAACACTAATTCAGGAAAGAGATCTTTTAAAAACATGTAGGGTGAAAGAGGTTCTCACTAAATGTATGCATTCATTGGCCACAATAACAACATCCAAAAAAGGTCTCCACATTTCTTCTGTCCTGTGTCAGCTTTGGAATCATTGTCCTGTTTACTAAGGTTTCAATAAGTTGTTAGTAAATTACTTGAGGAAAGTTTCTTTGCGTTCCAATTCTTTGCGTGTCTAAACTACTCAGCTCTATTCAAGTAGTAGGTATAGGGTAACCATTTGGTGAATTAGGAGGTTAATTAAGCACACACTGCATACTTCCCTAAGGCCATAGCTATATTCTCTAAGCATTTAGGGTAAAGCACATTTTTGTAAATTAAATAACCTTCAATTTAGTGTTTAAAGTAAAATCATTTAATATCCAACTACACTCTGGTGCCACACGACCTCCATGTCCTCCGAAAGAGGTACAATGAATGCATAAATAGCCTCAACCAGAGGAGAAGGGATATAAAAGATTGGAAGGAAAGAAGGCATCGAGGTGTAGTGCAGACATGGCCAAGCTAAAAATTTAAGGCTGTGACCCTTTCTAGTCTCCTCTCCATTTTAGAGTTAGAAGCCACCTTCAGGTTGTAGCAGGGGCACAAGCCAGCCAGCTAGAAGGCTACATTTCCCAACTTGCCTGGTGGCTAGGTGTGGCCAAGTGACCGAGCTCTCTCCATTGGAATATGAGATTGCACATATATCATTTTCATAAAAGGAAATTCCTTTCCCTTTTTATTTTTATTTTCTTCTCTAGGAAGTTAAAGGGCTAGCACAGTGGTGACCCAGCCTCAGTCTTGATGAAGTATAACACTCTAGAGGAAGCACAATAATGTAATAGAAGAAATCTTGGGACTTACCAGACAGATGAGAAGAAAGTACAGTTTTAACTTGTCTGAGGTGCCACATTTTTAGCCCCTCTATCTTAGCCTATAACTGAATTAAACCACACACAAAAATATGTTGTAACTATGTTTAAATGCATTAATTCACTCTGTTTTTATGACTGGTTATTGTGCTGACCAGAAGGAATAAGGGGAAGTTTAATTGGTGGAGTGAGAGAAACTCCAAAATAATGAAGCACGAAAAGGCAGTCAAAATCTTGGAAGAGAATTGAGAAGACTGTTTTTCCTACTGAATAAGAGAACCTGAGGGCAGGCAGCATGCTTTAGTCTAAAGATAAAGTGAAATGTTTAATATTTTAAAGTGAAAAGAAATTTAGTTCTTTTCTTCTCTGGGAATAAATGTCATATCCAGAAGATACCTAGAATAAATACAAATTATTTAATAATTACTTAATAAAATTAGATAGCAAGCAGTGTATGAATGAAATCAAAAGTAAAAAGACCCCAATTTAAAGTAATTTAAAGAATACTTGGCTCCCCATTGTAACTCATTCAATACAATGTCTTAAGACACTTTTATTTCTTAAAAACGAGGGTCATACCTGACTCCTTCTAATATATGAAATAGTTGTATCTTAAACTTAGATTTTCAACTACATATAATAATACTGTGGGTTTCAATTCATGACTAAACCATTTAAGCTAGATGTTTTAGGTCTCAGATTTGTGTATGCCACTTTTCCTTCTTGTGAACCAAAATATCCGTGACTTTAAAGTTGAAATAAGCTACCGCCGCTTCACGTTTGTAAAAACTGATCGTTTGAGAAGTCAATACAGAGAATAAGCAAAACAGGGTGTTGACAGTGCAGAAAGGGCTATTGTAAAGACAGAGAAAGCTAAAATAAATGACAAGACTTCCTGTTTCTCACCCTCACCAAGACGACATCTGTGCAGCAAAGGCAACCAGCCCAGCCATTGCCTGACTAGCCTCTGGTGGTTGCCAATCACTCAGTTTCTAAGGATTCTATTAGAGGCTTTGTCAGACTCCCAGATTTTGAACCAAGTTATTTTCCTCAGCTGTGCAGGAAGAGGGCATGTGTCATCCTACTCCAGCCCTGCCCTCTGGCCATTCGTCTTCTCTCTTTACCCTGAGCAAAATTTCCTGAGTGACTCTTACAGCCCAATAAATTATCTCTATGTAGTAAAAATGCCTGAGTCTTATGTTTTGAAAACCTGTCTGTATATAGTATAAATGTCAGCATAATTTTGCAAGAAACTGTCTCTATGCTTTGTAGCCAAATAGATCAAATAGGACAGAAAGGGAAAAGTGATGGCCTCTCCTTTCTCTTTTCCTCTATAAAATGTGTGTGTGTGTGTACATATATATGTATAATTTTAGGTAGACTTTTTGATCACTACATCTGATTAAACAGAACAGAGACTCTAATGTTGAAATTTTGAGACAATATGGTAAGGGAAAACCATGTAGTAGGAAGTCTTCTGAAAATTCACTGGGAATAAATTAATCTGATTTGTTATTACCCATTGCTGTAATTTTTAAAAACTATAGCATACATAAAGTTACTAAATCAGTGAGAGTTTATATTTGCAAAATTGATTCAATTTGAAGTCAAATTACATTCTTTTTATTAAAATAAAATATTAAGTATGCCTTGAACCTTCAACCTGTTATCATTACATTTTACCTATTATTACAATGACTACTCGATTTGTTCCATTCTTATTTTCCATTCTATGCTTCATGCATTTATAGCAGTGAGAATTACTATATATTTGAACTCTTCATCCTCTCCAGCTGCTACGGAACAGCTAAAAAGAAAAGGAAAATAAAACAACACCACAAGACCATCATTGTTCTTATCTCAACACTGTCACATAGACAAAGTTGAAATATCTAAGATTTCCATCCTTCTTGGAAATGGTTTTCAGCTTAAAGGCATTTGACCTGGAGTGAGGTTATATTTCAGTCAGCCTACTGAATGGTATCTAGAGAGGCCCGCCAGCAGAAGCTTAGCAGAAAAATGTGAATACAAGTTCAAGTATCTGGTAGCTGAGAAAACTGGAGGAGGGCAAATCAGCTTGAATAGCAAAGCTAAATTCTATCAGAATGGCAAAAGTCATTTCCAAAACAAGACATCTCGGGAAAGCATTAATTGTGAAATCTCAAATAAGGGTTGACTTATTTGACTGAAGGTCATCGTAAAGAGCTCTGAAACCATTCCTTGGGATGTAAGACTAAGACATTTTTATTAGGGGTAAAGAGATAAGTTGCATGGCCAGAAGGTGTTGGTGTAATGTGGCATGTAACCTTTCACAGTATCATAGATGAAAATAACTTATTTCAAAAGCCAAGAGCTTGACAAGGATTCTAGCAGAATACTGACATAGCATATGAGCAAAGAGTCTAAGGAATTTTATTCCAGGATGTCTAGCCAGGATATTTATAAACAGGAATCAATTCTAAATTGACAGTAGGGTAGATTATGCCAGGCTGAGCAAGGATGATATTTTCCGATACATGTAGAAATGATCAGGAGAGAGAAAATGTTTAAAACTCATAGATTGGCACCAGGTTAATCAAGACAGGTGTTAATGCCTGGGTCACTATTCTCTGTATTCAGAGATGATGGCACAAAAGCCATCACTGCCTGGTGCTATACAACATTTTTTCTCACATTGAGCAACCTTATCTGTGAGGGCTGCACATAAGCATTGTCTGCTGGGCCACTTGGCAGCAATTTTCAGTCTATTTCTGTAAATTGAACTTCACAGTGCCCTTTGAATGTTTCCCCTTCCAGATTGCAGGGACTCCAATGCTGTTTAGTTTACAGGGCTCACTTTCAACTTTAGCTGCCTTCCAACATAATGGGGCCTAGATAAATCGAATGGTGCACCTCATGTTTATTAGCCCAGTAAAACTCCCACCAGCAGAGCAAGTGGGAGCTCTTTTCGGGTTTAGTGGAAGATAGAGGAAAATCATCAGAAGGGGAGTTGGTTATCTGTTTCTAGGCTTAGAACAGTGGGAGATTCAAACTGCCCCACTTTCTGCCCCAGGGTTTCCTTCATGATTCTGTAAGATTGTTGTAGGTGGCTCAAGAACAAGTGAGCAGGATTTCTTACGCTTTTGCAAGCTTGTGCTGAAACTGACTGAACAGTACCAATCAGATATTCCCTTCCTAAGAATGGGAAGGTGATATGCACCAGGAATTTCTACTTGGGTGACGTGCATCGTGCCACATCCCAGTATCTATATGTCGGGAGCTTTAGCCCAGGTATCTCTGAAATGGTAACAAAGTAACTGTTCCTGTTCCCTCACCAGGACTTGAAATGCATGAAATTACTCATTATCGACTCTGAAAAACAGCAGAAATTTGTTGTTGTGACCAGATGGGAGTAAATCACTGCCTCCCATTACAAACGGATTGCAAGGCATTCCTGTATGTGGGTGTATCTGTCCTTCCTTCAGACACGTTCACACAAAGGGCTTGGGGCAGATATCAAGGAAGACCAAGGAGGAAGTATGAGTTTTTTATAAAAACTGGCAAGTGTTAGAAACAGCATGTCCATTTTCCTGGTAATTTCCTCTCTACCCTGGGAGTTTTCACGTTTATCTATTGGTAGAAAAGGAGAGCAGTTTGATTACAGCAACACATTATTGCGATCCTAGTTCGATTTGCAAGTACTACCAAGGAATTGAGCTCAGAAATTGAATATCCATTTATTGTACCAATATTGATAAGTTAGGAGGCCAACACTTTGAGCCTGCTAAAACTCATTTACTTGCAATGACCAATAGGCGGAAAGAGAACTAACAGCCCTGTAGTACATCAGCAATCCTCAAACACGCATGACTGGACGAATCAAACCGCCTCCTTCCTTTGTGTGTTTTTTATTCCATCTATGTTTGCATTTAGTGCCTCTCTGAGCGTTCTAGTTCACACTGTCCCGCAGGAAAGTCCCAAAGCACTGTCCCATATTCATACCCAATTTAGCTTACATATCAGTTACAGGAAATGGCTTGAGGTCCTTGGCTCCCTGTTGCCACCATCACAATCCTTTCTTGCAGGTAATCCCAAAATCAATTGTTTTTCTTCTAAATGTACGTAAACCACAGTATACTTTTGTGAATCAAAACTATGTTTGAACCAGGATTTTATTTTCTGTTATATTAGAGACATTGGTTGATAATAAACTGGCTTATTTTTATCAAAACTCATATATTTAGGTCTACTTAATTTTTTTCCAAAAGCTTGTTTCCTTCCAGTCATTAATTCTGTTTATTTAAAAGTAATATTTGTACTTGAATACATTAATAGTTTCCATTGTTGCTATTACTACTTATCATTTTACTTCCCCAGATTTTTAAATCCAAAACACTAGTACTCCTTGTTGTAGTTGCACCTCTATGAACCCCAAAGTATTCTTTAATACTACTCACACATGAATATAAAGGCTTCTAAATAAAAGGTCTGTTTGAAGAGTTTAAGAAAATTTCCAATAAAGTGAATTGAAATAAGGCAATGCCTCAGTAGTCATAAAAACTCAATTTATCTACTTCAAAACACACCATTTAGCCACTTTTCAATAATTCACATGTCCTCCTAGCTCTTCTTTCCCAGGCTACCTGAATCTGTGGGATCCTTCTTTGAATTGAATAAAGTTCCCTGAGATTGTGATAAAACCATTGAGGTATATAAGTAAACATAAATATCACACACTATTTTACAGAGTTAGAAGTGATTATTTTTCCCTGTTACAAATTTCTCACTGCTGTTAAAACTATGGAATCTGCACTTGGTAGTGTGGGTGGGATCCCTGTATTCCAGTTCCACCTCTTCTACTTTTGGTGATTTAGGTTTCTTAGGCACACTCCGCTCTCAACTCCAGCTCTCCTTTTAAACTGGAGCTTAAACAGAAGCTTTTCCTTTTAAGCCCATTTCAGAAAATGTGCTATTTCTCAACTGTCCCTAATGAAGCTGAATAAAGAACACACTTCCCTTTCGTACTTTATTTTATTTTTGTTTTTAATAATAAGCGTAGTCAATTTCTAATCTGTGCCTTTATTCAAACACGATTAGTCCTAATCCTCTTTATTTCTTTTTAGTGACTCTCTCTTGCTGATTTCACTTGAACAAAACAGAGAACATTTCTGAATCTTCCTCTTTTTCCGGACTCCTTTGACAAGAAATTATGATGAAAATCCAATTTTGTTTATCAGATGTTTTTCTTCCCACGTGGATGAATCCTTTTGGTTCAAAAGAAATTTAGCTAAGGTTCAGGTTTACATCAAAGGAGAAATCCAAATTTTGCACTCAGTACAATGCCTGGAAAACTGTAAGTGCTTTCTAAATGTTTATGAAGTGATTAAGCAAATTAAATATTCTCTTTATTATTGCTATATTGATACAGCAAAATAAAAGAAATAAAACAAAAGCACCATTCAGTTAGCAAAAGTATACTGTGTTAATAAGATACAAACAAAAGAGAAAAAACATAACCAAATATTCATATATTGAAAATACAAGTTTCTACCTTTTCTCAAAGTTAAAATTCTTCTTCCTCTATTAAAAAGAATTGACTAATTTTAACGTAGATAACCTTTCAATCACTATCATTTTCAAACTTTTTTGTACAGTGATCTATGGGGGGAAAAAACAGAGTTCTAAGACTCAAGCATTGGTATACGTAGAAGCTCAAACTGTAGAAAAATATTTATATATGAAGAGCAACTGCAACCTTGAGTAGGCTCCCCAGGCTCCTGGTTTTAAATCACAATGAATCAAGTGTTGAGGAAGATTCTTGATTTTATATCACCAGTGTCCCCAAGGGCAGGGGTAGAAACTCAATAAATACTTGTTGAATTGACTTTCAACACTTTGAGAAAGTAACTCTTTGGGGAATTGATGTTTCACTCTCTCTCTCAATTTTTCACAGCCCTTCTTGCCTCAAAGAGAGAGAAAAGAGAGAGAGAGAGAGAGCATCAGTTTTAATATTTGCTTTACATTTTCCATGTTTTTCTTAAATATTAACATTTCACAAATGGCTTAGTTAATAATTATAATTTTATTGGATTTAATGACAAAATAGTGAAAAAAGGAAATGAAGTGTAATTTTAAAAGGGAATGGAAAGAAATACTTGGAAGGGTAGAAAATCTTCCTGAAGTGGCAAAGAGTTTTATTATCATATCACATAAAATTGTGGGTTTGTATATGTGCACAAACATATATACACTATATACTTGTAATTTACATTTTCTACAAATGAAATATAAAAGATTTGAGGCATGTTCACTGGGTTAGTTTCATAATATTTAAGTAGTAGAGATGATTGTCTTTGGGAAATTTAAAATATCAGAACTGTCTAATAATTACTTTAAAAAACATTTTCAGAAAATATTTCCTTTCAGGGTCACCAACTATTTTAAATATGCTGTTTTTTCTAATACAAAATGCAGAATACTGTCTCCCTGACTTTCATAGGACTATCTATTTTCACAATATCACTGTATTGATATTCTCAGGAATCCTGATAATTTCAATTTTACAACAACGATAGTATGTTTAGGAGCTGAGAAGCTATGAAAATGTTGAAAAGTTTTCAGGATTTTACATATTATGAATGTACATACAAATGTGTCATATTTATAATTAAGATGACATTTGGATCGATTATTTTTATTTCAACATTTAAAATCAGATTCAATAGTTTTTTAGTTTTGTTTTGTTACAGCAAAGAAATGATAATGGTCTCAAAGACCTGTAAAGCTCATTCTATTGAGGCTATTTGCCCCTAATTTTTTTTTTTTTAATGTCAGACTAGTTACCACCTTGGAAGAGTGCAGCTTTAAGAAACCCTCAGAAATTTTTTTTCCCCCTTGATAGATGTCATATTGAAGACAGGGCTGTTAGACCTTGGTAAGTCAACTTCACTGTATAATACTTGCCTGTTGGTAACTGAATTAACACTTTCAGGACAGCAGTGAGTAAACTCAAAGTCCTCATCATGATGTAAGGATTATATGGGTGAGCAAGTTATTCTTAGCCTGTTTACTCCTGGGAAATATAGCCTCCTTTCTTATTCTTTATTCTATTACATAAAGGTATACATTATTTCAGTAACTAGATACAGCTAAATTTTCATCAGAGAAAAAATGATTAATAGAGTTAATTGAAAACTAAACTTAAAATGAATATCAAATACTCTGCATATCAAAACCCATAATGATTACAAGATTAATTCCTGTAGACTGGGAAGCATTCTGAGTTGTTTGTTTGTTTGAACAGCATCTGAAAATATTAAATGTGGTTTTCCTGATTATATATCTATTGTTCCTTGAAAATATTTTCTGCAACATCTTTCCATTAAGCCAAAAGCAAAATTTTCTATTCATGTCCTGCCCAGAAGTCAAAGTAGGTAATTAACCATTTTCTACTTTATCTCCTTAGGCAATACCTGAATTATCTATAGAATCTAAACATTTTTCCACTTCCACTACTTAATAAAGGAACCATAATTTCCATATACAGTGTGGTGATTTCCTTCTAATGAAAAATGAATTGGGCTTTCTGTTTATACCGTTGCTTCCCTTTCCCCAGCTGCAAAAGTCTCTAGGGGCTTCGTTGGTTTAGTAGTGACTAGTTTTTAGTACACTCATAATACCACAGTTTCTAGATGAACAACATATGTGTGTATATATATGTGTGTATATATATAATATATATATGTGTGTGTGTATATATATGTGTGTGTATGTGTGTGTGTGTGTATCTTCCATGGCCAGTCTGTGACAGGAAACTGCCAAAAATCATACTTACATAAGGGCTTATTTGGCATGCACAATTTATTTTCAAACAGCCAGAGAGATGTCAAAGTTCAGAATCATGAGTCAACCCCTCATCTGCAAGAACAAAACACACCTATCTATATAGACTCGGGATGTGAGCAAATGCTATTTTAATTTGAATGTAGTCATTTGATATTTATCAAGCCTGCGCTATGAGGAATGCTCACATGATCTCTGCCCTACATGAGATGGTGTTTCTTCATAATGTTGATATGTAAATATCAATTCTTAGATTTTCAAATCACATATTAAATGATGCCTAACCTTTTGCCCTCACAGCAGGCTATTATTCTCCAAGTCAATAATGATAATATTTTACAAGTTCTAGAATATTTATAACAAAAACACATTTGGAAAAATAACTGAAAGGAAGGCTGCTAAAAGTGTAGCTGAGAAGATATAGAGAAATCCAAGCCTTACCAGGGTGATAAAGAGTTCTTCGTAAAAATCAGATCAGTGAACAGCCAAAAGACTGCACGGCTGGAGCGTGATTCTAATTGAGGAAATTGGTGGTCAACATAAACCTTAGAAAAACAGGTAAGTGGGATCGCAAGATGTTTGTGTTTATCTCATTCATAAAATAGGAGAAACATGTTACACTAGGGGAGAATGAGCATTTAAATCATTTAAAAGGCATTTTCTGTTACAGTTGTGGATGTTTCCCTAGACTTTACTCTCTGTGAGTGAGATATTCCTCTCTAATACTCACCTCCATTTTATTCCGATTCCAAATGTATCCATTTAGCAGTTCCAAAGCATCCTGATACTGAGGAGGGCTTCCACAGACTGGTGGAGGCAAATATTCTTGGAATTGGAAAGGTTCTTATTAGTTAATATGGGATAAGCCTGATTCATACATTGATCTTTGTACATTGTATAAATATGTGTCAGCCCCTGTCTGTGCAACATCAGCTTTAAGTGAGTTCATAGACAATTGCTTTGGAAAGTACAAAACTAGGGATCAGACACTGAAGCAAAACAATCCTTATCAAGCGGAAGCCATTAAGTCAGGACATGTTTGTGAAGAAAACTGGCCTCTCTAGAGGACATTAGCAGGAAGTCCTCACTCACCATGATCCTTTGTGGGCCAGGAGTCATGTCTTCTTAATGTTGGTTTTTCTAGCACTGAGCAATTGCCAGTCACATAGTCAGTGCAAAGTAAAGTGTTATGATGTGATTGAATGTATGCCTAAGTTGTTTCTCCCTAAATGTGACACACATTTGTTCACTGTGTTATTTGCTTCTTAATTCTTTTTTTGTTTTGTTTTGTTTTTTCAGATGGAGTCTTGCTCTGTGCCCAGGCTGGAGTGCAGTGGCGCAATTTCAGCTCACTGCAACCTTCACCTCCCGGGTTCAAGTGATTCTCCTGCCTCAGCCTCCTGAGTAGCTGGGACTACAGGTACCTGCCAACCACGCCCGGCTAATTTTTGTGTTTTTAGTAGAGATGGGGTTTCACCATATTGGCCAGGCTGGTCTCGAACTCCTGACCTTGTGATCTGCTCTCTTCAGCCTCCCAAAGTGCTGGGATTACAGGTGTGATCCACTGCGCCTGGCCTGCTTCTGAATACTTTAGTTTATCCTAAGATGGACACATTTAACAACTTTTTTGTTTTGTTTTGTTTAGTTTTTTTGAGACAGAGTCTTGCTCTGTCACCCAGGCTGGAGTGTAGTGGGCTCCATCTTGGCTCACTGCAAGCTCCACCTCCCAGGTTCACGCCATTCTTCTGTCTCAGCCTCCCGAGTAGCTGGGACTACAGGCGCCCGCCACCATGCCCAGCTAATTGTATTTTTAGTAGAGACGAGGTTTCACTGTGTCAGCCAGAATGGTCTCGATCTCCTGACTTCGTGGTCCGCCCGCCTCGGCCTCCCAAAGTGCAGGGATTACAGGCGTGAGCCACCGTGCCCGGCCCATTTAACAAATATTTATAGGGTGCCCATTACATGCCAGGCAGTGTTCTACACACTTGAAGTACACAAATAAACCAAGCAGATTCTTACTTCTGTGGGATTTACTCAATCCCTAGCATTTAATGACTGCCATCTGTCTCTGATCACCCTCTTCATTGTTTTCCTGTGTTTTTCATTTTGCTGAAGCTCGTTCTCTATACACAGTGATGCCTCTTCCTTTGCTGACATTGATATCTTGAATCATTGTATGTTCATCTAGTCCATATATCTGTGTTATTTCATATTCCCGGTTAGATTACAATAACTTTCATAGCAGTCATTGTGTGTTAGTATCAAGTCCAATGCTTGACTTTGAACTAAGCAAAGCTCTAGATGGGCTTAATACAGATACTCTGTGGGTGCAATCACTGATAATGTCTTAGGTCAGGTTGTCCTCCAAGAAAGACTTTGATACAAAGAACGGTCTGCAGGACGCTTATTCGAGAGTGTTCTCAGCAACAATGCCTGTGAGGAAATTAGAGAAACAGAATTAGATAGAGGACGAAATAGAATTTGTTTTGTAATTAAAGCAAACGCCCGAAATTTGACAAGTCCTGGAACTAGGATGACCTATTAGAGCTTTTTCTAATTAAAGCAAATTAGGCTTTAAGCCCTCATATTTAATAATCATTGAAACTGGCTACTGAGGAATGGCTGTGAGCTGTCAGGTGGCAACCCTCAAGAGTAGTTGAGAAATGAATACCTTGGTTCCGCATGAAAGAATCTGAGCAGTGGACCATAGCATCCCCTATAATCCACCTCTAGTGCTGCTGCACCCCCCAGCTTGGTTTTAGATGTTCACCATATCTGGAGACATCGCCTCTAGGATTCTGGACCGTATCTTTTCCCGGTAAAACTTATATGAAGGTGTTTAGTGAAAAAAAGCATCGTTTTATTGCTGCAGCTGCTATCAGGGTAACAGCTGATATTTATTTATAATTCCTTTCCTCTATTAACTATCCAGGATTTCCCTTACCCTCCACTAGCACCTCTGTAGGCCTAAATGGTTTACTTGGGGATAGCCCAGACCTTCCTTGCTGAGGGCTCTGAGTCCCTGGCCACCATCTCTTTCTCCAGCCATAGCTTCAGCACTGCTCTTCTACTGTCAAAATTGGGTCAGGAATAGCAAGAGACACCCAAACTGATCACCTGGGAGCCATACCTATCCTTGCCTTTCCCTGTCGTATAATAACAGTTCTCATGCCTCCTGAGGTCACGGTGAATTATCTGAACCAACGTGGTGATTCCGTTTCTTGCTTGTTGGTCTCTTCCTGAAAGGAGTCTTTAATGATCTCGTGGCAAACAAAGCTTAAAACTGAAATGGGGCTCTTTTTATGTTCCCTAGCAGAAGATTCCACTTCTGAGCATTATGATCCCTAAGCTTACAGAGTCTAACATTGCAGAGATAGAAGACGCAACTTCTCCAAGTCAGTCAATGGGAGTAATGGTAAGTAGGGGCATTTTTACCTCTATCCCTTGAAGCCTGGACTCCATATTCTCCTTTTTAAAATACAGGTCTGTCCTGAAAATTGGTGCTCCTTCTAAGCTGGCACCTCAACGATGCTAACCACAGGCCCTCTGTTGTTCTATTACGCTAGCAGCTTCTGGATGGTGAGGTGTGTGATAAAACCAGTGGATGCTGCTTCCTTTGCTGTGCAGTGGGTGATTTGGTCTGTCCTGATGTTGTGTAGGATTCATATTAATGTATTAAACACTTTGTATATCTACAGATAAAAGGACTGACCCAGGCCGTGGTAGGACTGGCTACATAATTTGTTGTTCCCATAAAAATAAAAATGTGGGGTCCCTTGTTCATGTGGCTACACAGGTCATATGCCAACAAAATTAGCCATTAAATATAGGCATAAATAACAACAAAATTAGCCATTAATAATAGGCATAAATAACAAATGGAGTGTGTGTTGATTCTAGGCCAAAAAAAAAAAAGCACTACCTTTTCCAGGGAGCAATGGGCTCAATGTAATCAATTTGCTGCAAAATGACTGATCTCAGGGGATAGTACTGTTGGTGGCGCAATGTGGTTTCTTTTGCTAAGATTGGATATTCAGCAATGCCAGATTACCCTTGGTGTATGGAGCTTATGCTGTTGGGTCTATACATAGCTTGCAGCCCTGTCACCATGGCTACCCTATTGGTGGACCCATTGTGCCAGAATTAGGTTGGCCAATGTCAGAGGCTGGTTGAC
Organism: Rhinopithecus bieti; assembly: GCF_001698545.2. NCBI lineage: Eukaryota > Metazoa > Chordata > Mammalia > Primates > Cercopithecidae > Rhinopithecus > Rhinopithecus bieti. Next base: position 3,927,972 of record NW_016803334.1, on the reverse strand, counting down.
AACCATGGGCTGAATCACTCTTGTCTAGCTGGTTATTTAGTGGCTCTTCCATGGTAGATAACCTCGGATGAGAGTTAATATCACATGCAAATGTTAACACATTGCCATAGGTCCACCTACATGCCTCTTACTCAGACGCGAGGTTCCTTATCTATTTTCTTCTGTGCACCTGACCAATAAGCCAGGCTATTCACCAAAAATATGATTTAGTATGTAGCCTTACCTCAAACAACTCTTTCTACTCAGAGTGGATTATCAGGTATACTTCATGAAGCTCTGCTCATTGAGAGAATCTACTTTCACAGTCGTGCTTTAAAATCATTCCTGATTTGGGTTCGAGAGCAAAAGTAGACCTTGCATATACACACTGAGGTCACATATGTGTGACCCAAGCTCAGCTTTTCTCCTCTTCCATCAGTTGATCACAGGGAATCCCCCATGGGTATGTAGGTGCAAGCTAAGAAAGAACAAAAGTGTAGCAGTGATAGTGACACCTGCTTACGAATGAACTCTGATCCTGCTGGTGCTAAGTCCCGAGGGTTCTTCAGGGAAATATAACCAATAAGAGATAGCCAGACAGACAGACAGACAGATAGATAGATAGATAGATAGATAGATATAGATTTATTATAGGATTTGGCTCATGCAATTACAGAAACTGAGAAGTTTCACAGTCTACCATCTATCTGCAAGCTGGAGAACCAGGAAAGCCGGTGGTGTCATCCAGTCAAAAGTTCTGGTCTGTGTTCAAATACACAAGAACCAGGAGAACCAATGTCTGAGGGCAGAAGAGAATAGATGTGCCAGCTCAAGCACAGAGAGCAAATGCACCCTTTGCTATAGTTTGGCTGTGTCCCCACTGAAATCTCACCTTGAATTATAATAATCCCTGCATGTCAAGGGTGGAGCCAGGTGGAGGTAATGAATCATGGGGTAGGTTTCCCCCAAGCTGTTCTCATGGTGGTGAGTAAGTCCCATGAGAGCTGATGGGAGTTCCTCTGCACAGCTGTCTTACCTGCCACAATGTAATACATGTCTTTGCTTCTCCTTTGCCTTCCACCATGATTGTGAGACCTCCCAGCCATGTGGAACTGTGAGTTCATTAAACCTCTTTCCTTTATAAATTACCCAGTCTTGAGTATGTCCTTATTAGCAGCATGAGAACAGACTAATACGCCCTTCCTCTGTCTTTTTGTTCTATTCCTGCCCTCAGTGGATAGGATTATGCCCCCCTACCTTGGTGAGAGTGTTTTCCTTACTACGGGTAACAATTTTAATGCTAATATCTTCTCGAAATGCACTTAAAGACACACACTAAAATAATGTTTTACCAGTTAGAAGAGCATCCCTTAGCCCAGTCAAGTTGACACATACAATTAACCATCACACTAAGTATATTCTTTCCTTCTTATAAGGGAGTGCCACCCAGTGTTATGTGTGACAGAATTCACCTCATAATGTGTACGTTTAGTTGCATGATTACTCAGTGTCCCATGGTTAGGCACTTTGTCTGTGCCAGACCTAAGTAACATGCAAGAAGCTATTTTCAAGTGCTGTATAATTTTCTTTTGCGGATCACATGGCCTTGCTTCAGACTCCTATGGCTCCAAGTTGTTATTCGCCTGTTAGGGCTTGCCATCAGCTCTACTCGGCAACATTGCCTGTCACAGATATGTCTGATACTCTAGGGCCTTCTGGGTGATATGGCCCAAGCAAAAGTACTATTTGCAGCATGGCTCAGACCTACTACACAGCTCTTCTCTGGAGCCCTTTCAAACCTGGCGGTTTTCCGTGTTACTCAGTAAATGGATTAGAGAAGCTTTTGTAAGTGTAGAATTTTTCAATCCCAAATCCAAAGAGGCTTACAAAGTTTTGTACTTCCTTCATAGTTGTAGGAAGTGTGAGATGAGCTACATGTCCTTTGTTTTATAGGAAATGCCCCAGCATGTCACAGAGCACTAATGAAATTGGCTTCTGAATCTCGGTAAGTTTTTCCCCATCTTATTGAGTGCATATGATTGAAAATGCCTTCATTGCATTTGGAAATTCTTGCCCATCTTGTCTGATTACATTATATAATCAATGACAGGGCAATGTGATGTTCTGCGGAATATCCTGATGGCCCAAACTAGACTATGATAGGATGAGAGAGAGTAAACACCTACCTGGGTCAAGACTGCAGAGGCATCCTGTTCTCTGCCACGTGTGAATGTGGACTACTTCTGGTCCTCCTTACAGACAGTGATAGAAAAAAATACATTTATCTGACCAATGGACACACATCAAGTACTTGAGTCCTTGTTAATCTTTTTTAGTCAAGATACCATATGTAGGACAACAGCTGCAATAGGGGCAAATACTTATTTCAATTTGCAGGAGTTTAATTACCCTTTCAGATCTGTCCTTCTTTTGTAATAGGTTAGTAAATTACATGGAGGTAAGATAAGGATCACTACCTTTGCATTATTTAGAAATTTTAGAATGTCATTGGTACATAATTGCATTAGTACATTATTATTATTATTATTATTATTATTATTATTATTATTATTGAGATGGAGTCTCGCTCTGTCGCCCAGGCTGGAGTGAGTGGCGCAATCTCGGCTCACTGCAAGCCCCGCCTCCCGGGTTCCCGCCATTCTCCTGCCTCAGCCTCCCGAGTAGCTGGGACTACAGGCATCTGCCACCACACCTGGCTAATTTTTTGTATTTTTTAATGGAGACAGGGTTTCACCGTGTTAGCCAGGATGGTTTCGATCTCCTGGACCTTGTGATCCGCCCACCTCAGCCCCCAAAAGTGCTGGGATTATAGGCGTGAACCACCACGCTCGGCCTCATATAAATGTTTGATTCCACTAATAATCTATTTTGAAACAAACAAAAAGAAAGAAGAAATAAACAAAATATCAGGAACTTTGTTTCATTAATGATTTTTAAGTTTACATCTCAAAACTCCAAGCATTTTGAAGGATTTATTCAATATAGAATCATAAGTTTGAAAATAATTTTACATTCAGTAGATATTCACATTATTTGGGGTAGGAGAAAGATAACAATCAGCAAAACATTTAAGACATATTCTGGACAAGGAAATGTAAATTTGGCATCACATTCTCACCTAGTCGTTCTGTATTACAGAGTTCTTTTATTGCAGAATCTGAGCTCAGGCTTTTCCTTTTTTTGTTAATCCATCTTGTATGTGATCTGTCTGGCACATATTCCTGTCACCATAGCCTCAAACACAGCCTGGCTGTTGGTAGGCCTTCTGTAAATAAAGATGGACCAAATGAATGAGAGCATGTGTCATGATCTGAGAGTACAGTGCTCAGCAAGCCTCAGTTCTGGTCCTTGTGGAACAGTTTTCAGTATGGAAGAGTGTCATGTTACCATGTAATCACAGTGTAATACTACAGCCAAGCACAATATAATTGGGGCTACTACAGGTAGCTGCTAAGGCTTGGGACTGCAAAATAAGACCGCCATAAGGAGCATCCATGCTTGGCCTCATATGAATGTTCGATTCCACTACTAAGGTCTTCATCAAAGACCTGGAAAATGAGTAGCAGTAAAAGAGGCTATTTACGGGGTGTGACTAGGTTTGTGGTGACACAGGAAACAGCATTCCAGGTGAAGCGTTACAACTGATGAAAAGGTCTGGAATCAAGAGAGAATTAGGCAAACAGCACTTGGTTTACCAAAGTCCCTTGATGTAGGTATATTTTTAATATTTTGTAAGTTTCAACTTCAGAATACTAGAAAGCAATAGACAATGAAAATAATAAACATGATTTAAATTTGGTATTAGACATATACAACAAACACCTTGATCTTCACAAAAGCTGAAGACAGAATCCTTATGAACAAAGATTTTGATTCCATAAGGTACAATATTCCATTTCACTATGCCTTCCTCTAATGTTTATAATGATATAAAGGTTGTCATCCTAATTCATCAGAGAACCATTTTATGAAACCACATGAAGACTAACACTATGATAATGTGTATCTATTATACACTACCTTGAGGGGAAAATCTGTAAGTAGTAAAGTAGTAATTTTGTGTCATGAAGACATTTCATATTATCAAATGGCAGAGGCTGAAAGTTAAAATGTTTACCAGTTTGTAGGCAGGGTGAATTATTTTCGTGATGCAGTTTTATTTTTACAATCCCTTAGATTTAGAATAACTTACAAAGACATTTGATTGTATGTAATATTCTGAAAAAGTATGAATATAGCACATTATTTTAGACGTACAAATTAATATCTAATAGTTTTCTCAGGGATTTTGTATGTATTTACTGGAAAATGTCAACAGATGTTTTGCTAGAACCCTATCATCTTCTGGTTTATACTGATGTTAAGAGACAGTGCAGGAAATCTAAAACATCATGATTTAGCTATAAACTTTTAGTCTTCTGAGTTTATTGTTTTACATATGGACTAAGAGAGCCACTGCTTGTGGAGGAAAACTCTATATTTCCATTGTCACTTGGTCTGAGTCATGAGCAGCCTTATGGGCAAAGTATGTTTAGGGTTAAAAAATATAGAAAGAGTATAATGTCCTTTAAATGTTCTTTTATGTTGGCGTTTGGATCCTAAAAGTAATGGAAAGAATGCTGCAGCCGTGGTGATATGAACAGCATCGAACAATGTTGTTTTATATGCAATGATGGTGCATAACAGGAGAAGCCAAAATGAGTCAGACGAGAGTATATCAAGTCCATTTTCCTCGTTTTGATTCAGAAGTTTTTTGCTAAAAATCAGAAGCCAGTCTTAGTGGCAAGCTTCAGAAAACTTGCACAGCTCTGATAAGAAAGGACACCGCTCATAAATATTCATTAAAATTACCTTTTCTGGATCATGAATTTTCAAGCAGCCACTGATTTGACCTCTACAAGGAACAAAATCCAGCCTATAGTGGAGTGTCTCCTATTTTGAAAAAAAAAAAAAAAAAAGGTGAAAAATTGGTTTTCCCAGCTAAGCAGCTACTTTGTACACTGTGTGAGGTCTGAGGTCAGTTACCCCTGTGCTCCACACACTTGAGCATTAATATTCATTCAAATTACAATCTTTCAATTCTAAAGTCCCGTTCTTACCTCTTTGAAAAATTGATTGTAAGGCGGGCCAAGGTTTGCATTTTAACTAATTTTTAAAGTAACTTCATCTAACTTCTCTGTTGCTAAAAAATGTATGAATTTGGTAATTTTCTTTTTTAAAAAAATCGCATCTGCCTGTTTTGAATATATATGCCCTCTCACTTAGGATAAAAGCCACTTTTTTCCTGGTAATTATCTGCAGAGTGGGTGAATGGATGGAAACATCTATACTTATGTCTATCAGAGAGCTATTATTGTCATTTTATCTTCATATAGTGCCCCACAGTTGGTACACACTAAAAAAGCTCTGCATTATTTTGGGTATGCCTTTTGTTGTCATTGTTCTTCCTACAGTATCACAGCGGGGTAGTAAGCATTGACACCTGCATTGTTTAAATAGAGTAACTGATAAGTAGAATATGAATTATGATAGCTAATAATGTTCAAACTTAGCATCTAAACCAGAATGTCTTTCCGGAACTTATCTCAGGTTCTTGTTTTCGTTTAAATTCTAGACCTTATACTTAAGGTTTAGAACTCATGTTTGGGTTACTTCAATGAGTAACGAAAAGTGGCCAGAACAACACTTCAAACACTGCAGTTCAAGCTGTCATGGAGTAATTTTGATTTTTTTCTTAGGCAGCTAAACAACAATAACGGTTGTCTTATTACACTGAATTCTAATCTCAGCTTCTTCACTTTCTGGATTTGTAACCTTGAACTTAATTTTAATCTTTCTTGTTTTGTATTGTTTTTGTATATGGAAAATGGAGGTGCCTAGTTTAGAAGATGTATAAGGCACCTGGATGTATGTCTGACACTCAAAAATAGTTATGTTTTAGTATAAAATTGCTTGATTTGAGTACCTTGTAACTTATCACAAAGACTAGTAATATAACTTTTTCTGTGATGTAGTCTTCAAGAGAAATGACAACAGGTCAAAATGGAAGTGTCCTCCTTTGCCCTCTCTAAAATATGCCTGTAAGTAAGCAGCAGAAGAAAATACGAAGTATCGCCAAAATGGTGATTGAGTTAGAGGTCCTGTTTCTTCTAGATTCTTCCATTTTTATTCAAAATTCAATCCATACTACCTCCTAATTTAGGTGCACATTTGATTGATATAGGACAATTCTTTGAGGATGAAACCTGCATTTTGTATCAACGGCCTTGATGATTTAATAAGTGAGGTGCTAATGCTGCATCTTGTTGACCCTCTCTCCTTTTCTAAGTCCTACATATTGATGCTTCTAGATACAAGAACCCTCAGTCTGTCCTTCCTAGATACAATCACGTATGACCCCCACTTCCACTTCTTTAATTTCACAGGATGGAAAAAAGAAGAAAAGTTATGCGGGGGAGGCCCAGGATCAGTCTGGAGTTTATCCGCTCCTGCTTCCATTACCCTTCCAATGCTTTCTTCACACCAGGACTGCCAGATTTAACAATGGAAACTATATGACATCCAAGTAAATTTGAATTTCAGATAAACACTGAATTTTTAGTATAAATATGTCCCACACAATACTTGTGACATAATAGAAGTTGTTTGTTGTTTAGCTAAAATTTAAATTTAACTGAGTACCCTGTATTTTATCTGGCCACTTTATCCAAAGAATCTCTTGCATAAACATTTCTTTTAAACTTTTGCCCATTATCCTCCTCACTTATATAGAATGACCGAATAAGTCCCCAGTGTAGTTTGTACCTCCTTTTTATACTTCTGATTATGCCTTAGATGTAAATAACAAGATACATTGGCCATCCTTCTATTTCTACTGCAAAGCCATATACTGCTAGAGGGAGTTAGAGTCTGCATTCACCAACTGAGATAGAATTCCTTAATGGTCAAACATACCCTTAAATATTTATTAGGATGTCATCTTGTAGGCTCTCACAAAATCTCTCAGCAAACGCATTATGTTGCTTTTCTTCCAGCATTAGAAGATGCTGCTATTATGTTGTTGATGACGTAGTTGTTACTGAGCACCAGATGAATCAGGTGGCTTGGGATTGGCACCATGTTGTATGAGAAATACATGATTAGTCTTTGACTCCTGATGGTAACCTAAAAATGTTTGTTTATATAGTTTTTATAATAGAATTTGATCTGTTGTCAGAAATATTATTTTATTTCATTTTATATTTCTAAGAAAAGTCAGGAAGGATGGGAGGAAAGAAGTAGGGAAGGAAGGAAGGAAGGAAGGGCGGGAGGAGGGAGGGAGGAGGGAGGGAGGGAAAGAAGGAAGGAAGGCAGAGAGGGAGGAAAGGAGGGAAGGGGAGGAAGTAAGGGAGGAAAGAAGGAAGGAAGGAAGAAAGGAAGGAAGGAAGGAAGGAAACGGAAGAGAAGGAAGGAAAGAGGAAAGATAGAGAAGCAAGGAAAGGAGGGAGGGGAGGGGAGAGGAGGGGATGGAGGAAAGGAAAAAGAGAAGAGAAAAAAGAAAGAGAGGGAGAAAGAGGCAAAGAGAGGGAAAGAGGAGAGAGAAGAAGGAAGAAGGAAAGAAAGGAGAAAAGAGAAAAGAGCTTTCATATTTGTAGTATTCAGAACTAGCATTTTCTACATAGTATCCAAGAAAGACAACGATACAGAATGAAAACTCATGTATAAGCCATCTTTAAATAAGAATCAAAAGATCATCAAACACATATCATATTCAGTGAATATTAATATATGGCATCTTAAATGTGAGAGTACACAAATGTAGTGCACAAAATTTAGATGAATGCATTTTTTTAAATGAAGACAGGCCTAAAAAATCATTCTACCATAGTGCTTCCAGTACAAATTTTATTTTTTTGGTTAAAGAAGTATGTTTGTTTTTTAAGAGCTACTCGAAGTTTTTCTCCATCAGGCAAACAAAACAGATCATGAGAATCCAAACATGTATTCGGACAACTTTTGTAACAGGACAGTTCATGTTAGAAAATGATTGCCCTGCTATGAAATGAGCTCTCAGCACAGAGGCTTTTGGCTACATCACTCTGCAAGCACCATAATAGCTACTTTTTCTCAAATGCTGGAGTTCGTTTTTAATATTAAAAGCAATATTTCACTATTCTATTATCTTTTTGTTTTTACATGACACTTAAAATTAGTTTCTGACAGATACAACTCCCCATATATAGAATAGTGTATTGAGCCAATGTGTTTGTTGTGAGAAATACAGTCAGAAGAAGAGACTTTTATTATGTTTTACATTTGATTGTTTATGCACGACAGTACATTTAAACTGAGTTTCAGCAAGCCGGTTGCCAGAGATTCAAAGCCTGACAAATAGCACATTCTCTTCACAAAATAATGTACAGGAACCCACACCAGCTTACAAGTTATTCTTTATGAACAACAGAATTGCTTTTTGCCCAATTCAAACAGAACCCTAAATGTGCCCAGCACAGCAAGAGAGAGCATAGGAAGCAAAGAGAGTTTAATATTCCAGCCCAGCTCACTGGAAGCAACCACCACAAAACACTAAAATGACAGAGCAGTGTTCTGTAGAGCAACATGATTTGTCTGCTTTAAATGGAGAATAATGGTTTTAAGTTTAGAGCAGAACTAAAGGGCTCAATTACTATTCATGGATTCTGAATTGTTCTACTTTAGAAACTCCTTTAGCATGAAATGTTCATCAACATCAATGCATGAAACTACAGAAAAAAAAAACCAAAAAAACAAAAAAACCCAGTTTCCCATATGAATAAAGGACTTCCCAACTAAGAAAGTCTATTAAAAAAAAAAGTATCACCAATTTACACAAACCCACCTTAGGCAGTAAGACTAAACATTTCAAAATAATAATTTTGGTTGGATGTTGATAGGTAGAAAATTATATATATATATATATATACGTATAATCCAAAGTTGTCATATAGAAGACTTTACTGCTAAGCTACCATCGATTTTCTTTAATCTTTGAAAACTATACTAACAGTTATCTAAACTATATGGACATGCTTTTTACTGAAACAAACAATTGTCCTTGGAATTGAGTAGATTTACTGAAGACAATAGTGTAACAGTACATTGAAAAAATACATGATTTTTTAAACTATTTTTGTATGTGACTGTAAGGATCTGATTAGTAGCTTTCACACTAAAGA
>NW_016803334.1:3871636-3918184 GCF_001698545.2 Rhinopithecus bieti | reverse complement strand
TAAAAAAAAAAGTATCACCAATTTACACAAACCCACCTTAGGCAGTAAGACTAAACATTTCAAAATAATAATTTTTGGTTGGATGTTGATAGGTAGAAAATTATATATATATATATATATACGTATAATCCAAAGTTGTCATATAGAAGACTTTACTGCTAAGCTACCATCGATTTTCTTTAATCTTTGAAAACTATACTAACAGTTATCTAAACTATATGGACATGCTTTTACTGAAACAAACAATTGTCCTTGGAATTGAGTAGATTTACTGAAGACAATAGTGTAACAGTACATTGAAAAAATACATGATTTTTTAAACTATTTTTGTATGTGACTGTAAGGATCTGATTAGTAGCTTTCACACTAAAGAGCCATAGATCTGTGAAAACATTATTCAATAATAGAACAGTTGATAATCCTTTGGTAATTAGAGATAAATGACTTTTGTTTGCTTTTCTTCCCTATATATTCCCCAAATATTATGTTTTCTAAGATTATGCAAACAAAAGAGGATGACCTGGCTCCCCAATCATGTAGTTAGAAAAAGAAAAATGCCTATTAATTTGTGAAATATATTAATTGAGATTGGTTTTCCCCTGACTTATTTTCTCAAGAGGAAAGTATAATCTGAAAATCATTGGTAATAAACTAAGGTAAAAATGCATCACTATGTACAGACTTCTGTAGGAAAACATTTGCTTTTATATTGACATTGGCAAAATTTCATGTGGACTATTATGGATTACAATTGCATTTCATTTTGCTATATTAAAAAGTGTCAAATCCTAAAACTAAGCAAAACATTATCTGTGGTTTTTTTCATTATGTCGGAGAATGGTAAAGTCCTGAAGGCAATTTAAAAGCCTTAGTTAACCAGCTCCTTCTGTTTGCATATTCAGTCCCTCAATGTAACATATGCATAATTTTATCATCATTGTGTGCCATCTGGAGTATGCTGATTGAACTGCAGTTTGCAAATGAGGGTTAAGAGATAATTTGGTTGCATACATTTAGAACTGAAATGTCTCTCATGGAGCAGAACAGAGTTATTTAAAAACATAACTACGACTAAAAGATGAAAATATATTCCATAAACTCAAGAAAACCAAGGAAGACAATTCTAAGTCCTCATGCTTCTCACTCTAAAACTTCTTACAATTTTATTAACAATGATATTCTAAGGGAATTGTGACAAAAAACATTTGTACTTACCTGTTAGCGTGATAATTATAATTTCTCAAGCTAGTTTACATATTTTATTGACTTTATCTTGGAAGATTTAACCCATTATCAATGAGAAATATCCGTTAAAACATTAGTATAGTAATTTTTTTCACTAACTGTCACTTAATGTTAGGTTAGGCTTAAAACTTGCATGAGTTCATCACATTTGAGTATCATAGCTGAGTGTAATTGCCATAGAAACTCATGAGAGCTGTATTGAAGACTGAAGATTTTCTAGTCCAGAACTTTTACTTTCAGATGCCACAGTGTGATGTCAAGTGAGATACTTTATCAAACCAATTTTAAAATGAAATTACCTCTCATATAGTTTTAAGAGCAATAGCTTATCATAGCTTCTATTTCAAAACTTTATTTTTTTTTCACATTTTCTAATACCACTGAATGGCTGAGCCACCATATTATGATGGCTTACAATATTACATGGTGAAAAGTATTGCTGTCAAGAAGGAAATTACATGACCTAGACTTGCTAAAAAAAATTAATTATTTTATTTTATTTTATTTTATTTTATTTTATTTTTTGAGATGGAGTCTCGCTCTGTCACCCAGGCTGGAGTGAGTGGCGCGATCTCGACTCACTGCAAGCTCTGCCTCTCGAGTTCACGCCATTCTCCTGCCTCAGCCTCCAAAGGAGCTGGGACCACAGGGGCCGCCACCTCGCCCGGCTAGTTTTTTGTATTTTTTTTAGTAGAGACGGGGTTTCACCGTGTTAGCCAGGATGGTCTCGATCTCCTGACCTCGTGATCTGCCCGTCTCGGCCTCCCAAAGTGCTGGGATTACAGGCTTGAGCCACCGCGCCCGGCCAAAAATTAATAATTGTCAAAGGGCTTTAGGTGATTTATGGGCATTAGCCTACCTATGTAATACGTGCTATTCTTTCTTACCTGTGGAAAATAACTTCTCAAATTATGGGTTTCCCAATTTATGTAAGAAAGAAACCTATTATCAAGCAACCTTCTACTACTCTATTACCAAACAATACCACCTCAGGTGCTGCTTTCTTCCTCTAACTGAAGGCAAACATCGAGCTTGCCCCTTCAGAATTGGAGTCTTCTCCCTCCCTTTATTCCTTCAGTAGGCACAGCATTTTCTGGGATATTCCGATAATACTATGATTCATTTGTTCCACAGCAGAGGAGATGTCAAAGTTTGAGCTTAAATAGTTTGAACTGTGAGGTAGAGAGTGTGAGTGGACATTCTCAGACAATCATGGAAGTCCTCACCACTGAGTGAGGCAATTCACAACTGCATTTCCCCTTTATTTATCCGAAGAGCAGAGAGGAGCAAGCATCTAATCTATTACGATCCTGTCACAGAACATGACATTCTAATTCAGTCAGTAGGGACTCACAATAAACTCAAAATCACATTGAATCCTCCCTGGTATGACAATTGATTACATCTCTTAACCTTTCTGCATCTGTGGTACCATCTGGAGCATTTAGTGCTTACATTTTTGCACACAAAGAACAGGTAACAGCATATAGACCCAAATACAAACTCAATCCTTCTACTGTAAGGCTGCAACAACAATCAAAAGAAAACAGTAGCCAGAATAACCTTGATTTCACAAAAGATGTCATTCAAAAGAAAATTGAACACATAACCCCAAAATAATACATTGTGGGATATCTAATGTAGGATTATTAATTTAAAAAGTTATGCATTCACCCTTTCAAAATTTATTTAGCCACAGAAGAGACAAGAAATGCATCCTATAAGAAACTATTATGTACACACATTATATTTTATTCAAATCTAAGTACAGTAGTGAGTACCAATATCCTATATTAGTACACAACTAAGATTCTGAAATGTTAAGTAACTTGATCAAAACTACAGAATATTAAATTATGGAGTAAAAATACAAACCCAGTTCTACTCCCCACATCATTATTCTTTATATTGCATTATTAAATTTAATCCAGTTTAATATTTATTAATCCTTTTGACAAATATTTATGAAATGGTATACAATCTGTTCGGAACCTCTGTTAGTTGATGAACAAAGTAGCAAATCCCTTTATTATACATAAAGAATTGTGCTAAGTAAAGGATAAAACCTGTTTCAAGCAAAAGTTTAGAACAGCGTTTCTCATTTGGGACTGGATAATACTTTATGTTATCCCAGAGCTCTCCTGTGCATTGCAGAATATCTAGCAGCATTTCTTCACTACTTGGCATGCCAGGAGCACTCAGTCCCTCAGTCGTTACAAATGTCTTCGGACATTGCCAAAGAATGTCTTCCGGGAGCAGCCCTTTACTCCCACCACTAGCACCATTGAGAACTATTTGTTTAGATTAACGTGGATGGACAAGTTTGTATAAATTACATGAAGATTGCAAACTCCTGGGGGAACAGGCATTGTCCTGGTAATCTGCAGCATGTAATGCAGGAACCCTGTCAAAAAAGGAAGGGAAATATTGGTTGATAAAAGGATAAATGAATACATGAATGAAAAATGAGAGAATAAACTGCAAAAAAACATACTTCAGTTAAAGCCAGAAATTAACACTATTGCAAACACTAGTAAATTCAAATAAGTGAGAGAAAACAGGCTGGTTTTCCTCTTTTAGATTTCTTGCACTAGTTCCCAGACAGAGGAAAAATAGAAAGTATGTGAGAAAAAGCATTACTCAAATTGGCACACGCTTCTGCCATCACCGTGCTTAGGAGTTCTCTTCTCTCGTGTGTCTTAGCCAGGCTCTTGGCGTCTGGCAGCGAGCTCTCATGACCCATCGCCAGCTGTTAAGAATGGCAGAAATTCGCAAATAATGGTTTTTTCCATAAAATAAAAGGATTATAATGTTAGTCTATGATAACATCCGTCTTACACTCTTGTGATTCTAAGTACCTTCTTAAGTGAAAGGAAAAGCAGATTTATGGCAACACATGGGGAAAACTCAGCACCCACAATCTCTGTAATCAGTGTAAAAGCCCTTAGTGACTATGGCTAGGGCTGTACTGATGTACTCTTAACTGTTGGGACAATTGCAAATCATTGCCGTGCTTGGATATGCAACTTTATAATGACTTCAATTTCCTCTCTAAATTTATTCATAGATCAATTTTTAATAATGAGAGAAGCAAGGATAGATGAAGAATAACAAACAAACCAAAAGACAAAATTATTTTAGGGCAACATTCACATCCACATTAACAATGGAAAAACTGGTACTTTGTATGTGCTGTAAATAGAAACAATATATTATACAGTAATAGCAGGTACTCTTGAGTTCTTTATGAATTCCACATCACATAATTTAATTCATTCAGCGACTTTTAAAGATAAGGAAATTGAGAAGTAGGAAGTTTACCAACGATGCTCCCTTAAGAGGACACAGGGCCTTTCTGAACAGAAGGCACTTCTAAGGCTTCCTGCCTGAATTCTGTTTCATTCCCAGATCCCAGAAGGAGGTTTCAGATGCCAGTGAGTGTCCCTGGAATAGCACGTCAGTGAGACCCAAACAGGACACTGAACTCCAGTACTAAAGATAACAGTTCTTCAAGAATGGTCTCCAGCTATTTCCTCTGAGCACGATTCTGATGATAGAGGGCTTCTGAGGCTTTGCCAGCTTGAAGCAGGATCAAATCACACCCAAGCTGTGATCCTAGTCTGAAGAGAGCTGAATCTTAGTCTCACAAACAAGAGCACACAGAAGAGGTTTGGTTGGCGATGTGGGTATCATGAGAACACACTGATGTCCCTGTACCTGTTTGCTGGTTACCCATTGCAATCAGACTTGTTTGGTCTCCCAAGTTTTTAGCAGAAGAGTATATATACACTCTATATTCAAACCATTTCTCTCTTGTCAAGCACATTTGTGAGTCACCTACTCAGTTTTCATCTTTATTCATGGCAAGATGTCCATTTTTGACAATTCATGCTTTTCAGCATGAAAAGAGAACACCACTGCTTAAATATGAAGAAAGTCCCACTTTCGACAGTTGAAGTAAACCACAGCATTTTAATACTCATCAGTGAAGAAAATAAGGTTTGCAAATCTTCACACTCCTCCTGTTTCTACAAAGTGTATTACCTAAGGATTATGAATTCTAAAGATTTTACAAACCATGAGAATCCATCAGGTGACACAAAGAAAAAAACTTTCCTTTCAAAAATTGTAATTTCTCAAGAAATTACCAATGAATTACAGTCACTTATGAAATCCCATGTTACAATATGTAATTAACAGACCAAAGCAGAGTCCCAAGCACAACCACCCACTTCAAGGACATAGCCCCTGCACCTGTGTGCATGGGTGACAGATCTCATTGTCCTTCCCCAGTCCCCGTTCTTGTAATTGCATTGCTGGCTGGTATAGGAGGGAATCCAGCTCATTTGGCTCCTGTTTCTTCTAGTCAAATAGAGGGCTGCTTTTCAAACAAATGACAAGTTGCTTGAGTACCTACCTAATGTGGGCCACACATTTATATTACTGTTGCAAGTACACAGCTCCTGGCAAAGGAAACAAGGTATCATTTCTTTGGCAAAAGGCTGTGCTATTTGTATCTATCTGGGAAAAAAAGAAAAAACATATCAACCAAATAAAAGGGAACTGGTGGAGGATAAAAGAAATGTGAAAGCAAAACAGGACGTGTGATTGACACATACCTATAAGGCATGCCATTGGCTAAGATACTGAATGGGCTCCTGGCCTCAGAGGAACCTACTTTTTCCTGGATCTTCTGAGGCAGTTAGAGCTACAGTCATGAGCCACATCATGATGTTTTGGTCAATGACGGACCACATATTCAATGATGGTCTCATAAGATTTTAATGAAGCTAAAAAATTCCAATCACCTGGTGGCATTGTGGTTGTGATAGTTACCATGCAACACATTATTCTCATATTTGTGGCAATGCTGGTTAATCAAACCTAAGACTGTCATTTAAAAGTCTTCATACATACAATTATGTATGGTACATAATACTTGCTGATAAACAACTATGTTACTGGTTTGTGTATTTACTATACTTCATCATTTTGAGTGTACTCCTACTTAGATAGAAATTATTAACTGTAAAACATCCTCAGGCCAGTCCTTCAGAAGGTATTCAGAAGAAGGCATTATTATCATAGGAAATGACAGCTCCATGCATGTAATTGACCCTGAAGACATTCTAGAACAACAAGACGTGGAGGTGGAACACCCCACGAATGTGTGTGGGCCTACGCTAATGTATGCATTTTATCTTAGTGTTTAACAAAACAGTTTTCAAAGTAAACAGAAAATAAAAAATTTTGAAAATACAGCCTTTAGCAGAAATCTATGAAGAAAATATTTTGTATAGCTGTACAACGCATATTTGTTTTAAGTGCTATCATGAAAGAATTAAAAGTTTAAAACATTAAAAGTTTTAAAGTAAAACATTATAGTAAGATTAATTTATTATTGAAGGAAGAAAACTATTTTTTATAAATTTAGTGTAGCCTAAATATGCAGTGTTTGTAATGTCTACAGTAGTGTACAGTAGTGTCCGTCCTAGGCCTTCACATTCACTCACCACTCACTCACTGATTCACTCATAACAACCTCCAGTCCTGTAAGCTCCATCTATGCTAAGTGTCCTATACAGATGTGCCATTTTTAAAATCTTTTACCATATCTTTTCTATACCTAGGTGTGTGTAGATACACAAATACTTAATATTGTGTTACTATTTCCTTACACTATTCAGAACAGTAACGTGCCGTACGGATCTGTAACCTAAGAGCAACAGGCCATACCATATAGCCTAGGCATGTAGTAGGCTATCCCATCTCAGTTTATGTAAGTACACTCTATGATGTTCGCACAATGATGAAATCACCTAACAACGCGTTTCTCGGAACATTTCTTCATCTTTAAATAAAACATGACTTCCAGAATGATCTTTGTTATTTCCTCCACCAACTATCTTCTTTCTTGAATGCATGTCGATATGGTTTTTCTCTGTGTCCCCAACCAGATTACAATTCTCATTTTGAATTGTAATCCCCATAATCCCCACGTGTCAAGGGAAGGAACTTGTGGGAGATGGCTGGATCATAGGAGCAGTTTCCCCTGTGCTGTTATTGTAATAGTGAGGGAGTTCTGAGGATATTTGATGGTTTTACAAGGGCTTGTCAGTTCCTCCTTCGCATGCTCTCTTGTTCCTGCTGCCATGTAAGACACATTTGCTTCCCCTTCCACCATGACTGTAAGTTTCCTGAGGCCTCCCTGGCCTTGCAGAACTGAGTCAATTAAATCTTTTTTCTTTGTAAATTACCCAGTCTTGGGCAGTTCTTTATAGCAGTGTGAAAATAGGCTAATACACATGTTGAAGAAAAGACAAGACAGAGATCAGAAAGGAAAGAAAATGAGAACAAGTACTCTGCCTGTTTTTCTGTCAGCATCTGGCTTATTTGGTGAATCGAAAAAATATAGATGGAATAGTACTAGATAAATATAGATTTAAAATTATAGCTTTTTTTCCTCTCTTCACTAGGTCTGTTGTTTGCAATCTACCTCCTGCCAGGCCTCTGAGTCCAAGCCAAGCCATCGCATCCCCTGTGACTTGCACGTATATATAGGCCCAGATGGCCTGAAGTAACTGAAGAATCACAAAAGAAGTGTAAATGCCCTGCCTCGACTTAACTGATGACATTCCATCACAAAAGAAGTAAAAATGGCCAGTCCTTGCCTTAAGCGATGATATTATCTTGTGAAATTCCTTTTCCTGGCTCATCCTGGCTCAAAAGCTCCCCAACTGAGCACCTTGTGACCCCCACTCCTGCCGGCCAGAGAACAACCCCCCTTTGACGGTAATTTTCCTTTACCTACCCAAATCCTATCAAACAGCCCCACAACTTATCTCCCTTCCCTGGCGCTTTTCTTGGACTCAGCCCGCCTGCACCCAGGTGAAATAAACAGCCATGTTGCTCACACAAAGCCTGTTTGGTGGTCTCTTCACATGGACGCACATGACATCTCCTCTGTTCTTTTTCTTCTCCTTTGTCTTTAAATGTTTGTGCTCCATTCAATTGTCTTTGCAATATACACATCCCCTTGGCAATCTATGCATTCCCAAAAGTTCAATCACTACCCATCTACACCAGGAGTTTGAAAACATTTTATAAAGAGAGCCAGATAGGAAGTACTGTTTGCTGTGTGGGCCTTATACTCTCTGTCATAACAAAGTATTTGTACTCTGCTCTGTCATTTAGAAAAAACTCTTATAGATCATATGTAAACAAATGAGTGTGGCTGTGTTCCAAAAAAGTTTATTTACATAACACTTGCAAGGGCGGATTTGGCCTGCTTGTCATAGTTTGTCAATATCTGAGCTATACTAATAACTCAAAAAGTTTTATCTTCAGTCTACAGTCTTCTATTCTGACACTTTCTTTCTGACTCCCAGCTGTTTCTTCCTCGATGTCCCCCTGACCATTCAAACCTCATTCACTATTTTCCCCAGCAAATCCTGCTTCCGTGTTCTGTATTTCAGGGTTTGGCACTACGATCATTTCCATCTCCCAAGCCTGAGAATTGGAAATTTTCACTATTCATTTTCTTCCTTGTCCCTCTTTAAATACTTTTGTCAAATTTGCCATCTAAATATATTCTTAACTTTCCTCTCGCATAATGTCTTCACACCTGGTGTTTTAATGCAGTAAAGAAGGATCATTTCTTTCAGTTTTGCCTTCCTTCCAGTTATTACAAGTGTGCTTTTTGTAAAGTGTAAATATGATCATGTTCTGCACCTGTGCAACTCTTTCGGGGCTCTCCAAAGCCTGATACATTGATCCTAAATCAGATTCCAGGGCCTAATTTTAGACCTCCTTAATGAGAGACCCTGGGGATAATATATAATGATTTCAAATGATAATTTCCCTGAAGGACGGTACTGGTAAAGCCTGACACTAACTTATCGTTATATGAAATCTACATTCTTGGATGTGTACTGCAAAACCCTTCATGGTATACTTTGTAAACCTCAGTTCTTTTCCCCAACTCCTTATGTACATGCAAATGCTTTTGATGATCCCCATTAATCTCTTTACTTCTGGAGACATATTGTCTATAATGGATATAGGCATACTGTCATTCCAACAGCCAGCACCTATGTACTTCTTTGTTAAAGAAATGTCCTTAGGCTACTGAGACAGCTTTGTCTGCTCACACAAAAACCTGAGAATTATGTCCCCTAAGGAGCCACCATTAACCAATGATTGCAGGAGAGAAAGAATAGATATATTTACCAGCTCACTGTCCCCTGATTGAGATAACTGTTAAAATGTGACCTAGACTGCATTCAAAACTACCAAGTGGGATTGAGCCAAAGTTATTCGCCATGGGGATTTACCTGACACTGTGCTGTTGTTTGGCCTCAGTGATGGCTAATTTCACGTGTCAACTTGACTAGACCACTCTTCCCAGATATTTGGTCAAACACAGGTATGGATGTTGCTGTGAAAGCATTGTTTTAGATGTGACGAATGTTAAAATCAGTGACTCTGAGTAAAGCAGGTTGCCTTTCATAAAATGGATGGGCCTCATTTAATCCATTGTAGGCCTGAAGAGAAAAAGACTGAGGTCCCCTGAAAAGAGGTAATTCTGCCAACAGACTCCCTTCACACTGAAGGAGCTTCAGCATGAGCTCTTCCCCGGGTCTCCAGCCTGCCAGCCTAGCCTGCAGATTTTGGAATTACCTTATGTGATTTGTGTACAGTCCTATGGATAACCCTGATGAGTGTAGCCCCCTCATTTTCTCTTTTTTTCCATGTCCCCACTCCTGTACCAGGTTTTCTTGGAAACACTTCTTCTGAAAAGTCCCCACTGAGTAGACTAAGAACCACAGATTTAGTGAAGAGATTAAAAGAAAAGCTAAGATATCTATATGTTTCAAACAGATCAGTTTGATAGGAATCAACGGGTCAGATTTCAGGGCACTGAATGTAAGACCACATTCCATACCTTATTCACACACACACACACACACGCACACACACACGTGCGTCTTTACCAAATGCACTCTTAAGCCTCCACATCCTTGTCTATCCTATTCCCACATCCCCTTCTCTGCTCCACACCTACTAAAAATATTCTATTATTTATTTAAGACCTGCCGGATAGATCTGAACTTCTAGAAGACATTTTCAGAATTCTCAAGTAAGTTTGAATTACCTGTCTTTTTCTCTTACCGCACTTAGGGTTCATTAAGGCAGAGAATTTTTTGAGTCCAAATTTAAAGTATAGTCACCTATCTGAGTACCTGACACACAGTCAGCACTGAACAGCTCTGTCCTGGAAAAGCATTAGAAAATGAAATCGTAGTCCTATAGTATAAAAAAGTGTCAGTTTTGGCCGAGCACAGAGGCTCATACCTGTAATCCCAGCACTTTGGGAGGCTGAGGTGAGCAGATCACTAGGTCAGGCGTTTGAGACCAGCCTGGTCAACACGGTGAAACCCCATCTCTACTAAAATTACAGAAATTAGGTGGGCGTGGTGGTGCATGCCTGCAATCCCAGCTACTCAGGAGTCTGAGGCAGGAGAATCGCTTGAACCCAGGAGGTGGAGGTTGCAGTGAACTGAGGTTGCACTCCAGCCTGGGCAACAGAGCAAGACTCCATCTAAAAAAAAAAAAAAAAAAAAAAAAAAAAAAAAGTAAGTTTTAGTATCCTTCACCTCACAAATCAATATTGTGTCTGAAAAATACTTCCAAATAAGTGTTTCAATAAACAAATAATTTCAAATATTATGAGAGTATAGCTATGTAACAACCAAAGGAACTCCAAACAGTTCTGCTAGTTAATTTTGCAAACAAAAATGAGAAAGCATCTTTAAAAATGAAACTTATTTTAAAACCTTATAAGGTAGAGTCTTAGAAAAAGCAAGGGACTACAATTTCAACAGACTCTGCCCACCACCCTCTATCTCCCAGTAGATTTTCATTAACTAAGTAAAGACTTTTAGGAAGGACCTTTTCCAAATAGTTCTTTAGAAAGATATTGCCGAGGAGGAGGAGTTGCTGATAAAAGAATAAAAAATTCTATTTGAAAAGCAGCTAGGTATTACGTGTGTAAGTTAACAGCTTTAGAAAGAAGGAAACTCATTTTACCACATATCCACATATTTCATTACCAGATAAGTCACATTTTTTACTGCTTTGCACGTATACCTAGTACTATTATGTATCTATACATATATGTACTTATGTATTTATAAATATATAAAATCTTAGTTATATATATTATATATATGCATATAAACTTAGGTATTGAACTCACCAATATTCATACAGAGTCGATTTTTTTTTTAGTTAAAATATATGTAAAGAGTTTGGGTTCAGAAAAAGGAGATAGTATTAGAACCTACTGCATACAGTTATTAAGAATTAAATAAAATTTAATCTAAATTATTGGCATCTGGATTCTTGATCAATATTGCTTATTATTATGGCTTTATGCCCTTTATAAAGACAAATGTTTCCTTGTTTTATTGTCACCAGAATTGCCACATTTGTTTTAATCATAGATGTTTTGTAAAGGTCATATGCCATGCTGACCAGGTCATCTTTCAATCTTGTTGAAACATGTGAATCAAGCTTTTAGGATGTAGATTAATAACGCTTTGCTGTCAACAACCTAGAGAAAGACCATGATGGCCTATTTTGATTTGTGATTTTGTTCAAAAATTTGCTTTTTTTGAAATTATTTAATTTATACAACTACTTTTAATTCTTCTTTTTATAAATAATCTGGTTTAATATTGGTCAAAACAACTCTAAAAGTAAAGTTTTGCCTAGGCTTATTAAAGAACAATATTTCAATGTGACTTGATCAAAGAAAATCAGTTATATTAAGTCCTTAGTTTGAATTCATCTAATCTATTACTTACAAAAATATTTATATTTTAACAAAATATAAAAGCTAACCCAATTCATTTACAATATCATATGACTATAATTTCATTTATAATCAGTAGATACCTCAATGGCTTTCCTGATTTTAGATACCACGCTGATATTCCTATCATACATAGCAGTATTTTAAAATGACGAATGAATAACCAGTTGATCTTTCCACTACATAATTATATAAACAACATTTTGTATTTGCATCTTTAAAAGAAAGTCATCTTCCAATGATCAGTTCTGGATAGTTTATTTACTAATGAACCATGGTTGATCTGAAAGGGCTCCATAAGGATCATCACAGAAGGGACAGCTTGTGGTACATAAACAGATGAATGACAAAAAGCATTTCATATAGTTAAGGCCACTAAGTGGCCCCACATCTTGATGGTTTTAAACTCCATGAATTTCTGAAATGTTTGCTACACTTCATATGTATCTCTTCTCTATTAATGTAGGATAAACTGTTTCCTTGATAACTGAGCATAGCTATAGCAACTATCTGAGTGGTTAATTATTGCCAAGTAGGAACAAAATTGAAAATCCCTGAGAAAAGGTGTACTATTTGATCAAGACTAGAAAGTGCTTCTTTTAAAGTGTTCCAATTCAAATCTTAAAACTGGGATACTAATCTTGGTTCAAGGTTATTAACAAAGTAAATTGCTACAGTAGTATATATAGAATAAAAATATGAGGCTGGAAGTGCAAATATGACTAATTGCAATAATATGAAAATGTAACATTTTTTAATGTTCATAAATTTACAAAATTTTAAAATCATATTTTAAAACACTAAGTATAATGTAGAACAATAATTAAAATAATGATAGAAGTTTCTGACATTTTAAAAGGAAAAACTTGCTCTAACAAAGTTAACATTTTTAATGCAGAATAATTAGTCTTAATCATACTTTTCAGTCAGAAGTCAGCCTTTTTTATTCCTAGACCACGAAAACATATTCAATGGCCTGAATGCCATGCACCATAATAATGTATTAGATATGAAATATTTTTAAATTAAAATGTTTGTTTCTTCCTATCCATCTCATCTGTATTTGTCTGTCATGCTACATGCTCTGAAATTTTAGCCTAAACTCTCTTTTACCTGATAGTACCAAACATTAAGAAGTCAACTAGACATTGTTTAGATAATATAAGTCTTTTTCTATTCAGAATATTTTAAATTTTATAAAGTAAATGATTAAAGGATGGACCAAACCACTCTAGCTTTTTAACATGAAATTTTAACAAACTCTTAGGGTATCATTGTCATTACTTCAAATAATTTTAAAGCAAGCAAGATTGCTTAAGCATCCAGGCCTTTGCTGCTATTCTGAATTAGCCCACACTACAAATGATTTGATGTTTCCCCCACTGTGTTTTCTTTCCCCTCCTTACCTCTCACTTCGTAATTTCCTTCTTGGAAATCATAACACACTTATGTTTCTAATATCTCATCTGCTTGGACCTAACCTAGGAAGAACATAAGAAACTGAGCAAAAAGTTAATTGTACACATAGACTAAAGACCACTCTCGAGCCTTAATGTGACTCCATGTTTTTATCTTTACATTTAAATCTTTTCTATTTAGTTCCAGTTTTTCTATGAATCTCAATTTCTTTATTTCTGTCTGTTAGATAGAAAATACACTAACACTGAATTTTCTGTCTCAGAAATATATTAGCTGAGACAATGTAAGTGGTGTCTTGTGAAAACTGAGCGATAGTTTAAATAATAAAGTTTGCATCTCCTTATGATAAACAAAATTATCTTCTTTATATATGATGCCACCTAGTTAAGTTTAGTCACAGCATATATTTCCACATATTTTCTCGTTATTTGTTGACACTTATTTTATAAGTTTTTTCTTCTTAGTAGAGACTCTAATCCATTTTTAAATCTAGGTCTTTTAAGACTTGTCCAAGATTCTTGGGAATCATGTACCATAATACGCTCACTTTGATTTAATAATTTACTTCTTATTAAATTTGAATAGGATATTTTGAGTCATACCACAGTGACCAGACAAAATGAGCATATTTCTAAACATAATAATAACACGCATTTAGGTTGTACTTTATAATGTCCTATAAACTTTAATACAGATTGCTTATTTCTTAAAATGTTAAACTTATATCTTCTCCTTTTGCTGGGAAGAAGATATTATATATCCATACAAACACTTTTACATGACTGTTCTCAGCTCTTCTCATAATCACCAAATATTAGAAAGAGCTCAATGTCCATCATCAAGTGTATGAATCAATAAAATGTAGTATATCTAAACAGTGGAATACTACTTAGCAATATGAATAAATGTACCATGAATACATGCTACAATATGGGTGAATCTCAAAATAATTATGCTGAGTTAAAGAAGTTAGGCAAAAGCGTGTGCATGCTCCATGATTTTATGTTTACAAGGTGCTAGAAAATGCCAACTAATTTATGGTTTACAGGAAGCAGATCAGTGGTAACCCAGGGTACAGTGAAGGGAAACATCAGTGGAAAGACTATGGAAGAGAACAAGGAAAACTCGGAGGTTGTCATACGTATTCACTATTACTATAGCGAATAGTATAGTAGGCTATAGCGATGGTTTTACAGGTATATACCTATATTGAAATTTATCAAATTGTACACCTTATCCTATGTACAGTTTGTTACATATCAAATATACCTCAATAAAAGCAGTTAAAAATTTTGTCTCATTTCAATCTCAATATCACCTTATGAAATCGTATTTTCTAATTTTACAGTTATTAAAACTGTTATTTAGAGAGGTTATATTAAATTGCACCTGAAAAAATCTGTTATGCAGAATTGTAAATATAGGTTTATCTCAGTTGTATACTCTTTCCCTCTCAATATTTTCCCCTTAGAAGACTGGTTGATTTAGTACAACCATTATCATATACAAAAATCTCCACTACTAAATCTGAACAGTGTTATATAATATCTATTCGCTGTTTGAATACAATCCTCAATCTTTCTGATTAAAAAAAGAAAACCCCATTCTTACATTTGCATGCTAAAAATGTATGGTTTAATATTATACCTAATAATAAACAATAAACTTATCAGTTTAATGTCACATACAGTACCATAAAAATTAAAGGGGAAGGATTGAAAAGTTATGCATAATAGCACTGAGATTTTAAGTGAAAATCAACCAGTAATCAGAATCTGAAATGTTCACTACCAACTTAAAAATATAAGACTTCCATGAGAGACTCAGTTAATGTGCTATGTACCCTCTATAATAGAGAAAACCTTCGAACTTAGAAATTAAGGTAAGAAAAAGTAAGAAGAGATTTTACCTTCCTCTTGATTCTTTCAAGAACCAAGGTAGGCTTTTCTATCTATACTGATGAGAACTTTTTCTGTCATAGAAGTCTGACTCTATAGTCCTTCCCTCAAGATCAGTTAAATTTCATTCTACACAAAACCAGGGAAAGGCTGATTTTGATGATTTAGGCAGGGAAGGAAATACAGGTTACGATACTTAGGAAGATATAGTTTACTTGTGTAAACTGATATACATAGTATAATATCACAGGTAGAAGTACATTATAAGGACTCTAATTTTTCAAATAGCGCCTCAGTTTAGAGCTTCAAGAAACATGAGATGGCTTAGGAAACATTTCCATCTAAGTTAAGCAGAGCATTTAATAAATTCTACTAGTTAACAGTAATTACTGGAGGTATCATTAATGATACCTAAATGATAATGATGCCTAATGATACTTTTTCAGTTGTATATTCAAGAAAAACATTTCATAGCACTCAAATGAACATGAAGTCAACACAAGTTTACAAACCAACTTTGTTGTCAAATTTTGACTTGGATTTGATAAATGTCTCATTATTGAAGTATGAATATATAGGAAGGAAGGTAGTGAATCCTGAATAAAGCTATTTCAGCATTCAAAGATGAAGTGGACATTATTTTGTGGACTCCAAGAAGGAATAACAAACTCTGAAAATAATTTATTTCTGCAATGAGAAGGAAAAAAACCTAAAAATGGTTACATGTGTTTAAAGTAGTACAAGTAGAGATAGTTTCCATGAAATGTGCAAATGTGCAGAAATCTACAGGAAGAAAACAAGGTGAAATGAAAGACAGCAGGGTATAATAAAGATAAATGGGAAAAGCTAAAAAGTTCTGAGTGATGGAAACAAAAATTGCCAGGAAGCTAAAAGTTAAACAGCAAACTCAAAGTTCACACTTTTGGGCTTGAAAACTAGCAATGAGCATTAAAATAGATTTACTAAATAAATGAACAAAAATTTTAGAATATGTACCTCAAAGGCAAAGTGATTAAAAAATGACAAAAGAAAATGTAATAGATATGGAATATGAAGTAAAAATTAAAACTCAAAATTAAAGATGATTATAAGAAAAATTAAAACATTGAAAGAGGAAAATATATTGAGAGAGATAGATCTAAAGAAAATTGCACTGACTGTTGGGGATGGAAGGGTTAAGCTGTTTCAGATAGTACTAATGAAAGAAGAATGACAGGCAAATCTAATTATCTCATCTACAATTTGAGAAACATAATAATAAAGTAAAAATATATACAAATAACTTGTTAGGAAAAGAAAAGAAATAGCTATCTACAAATAGCAAACTCCAACCAGTTCATGTTTGCCCACTGCAAGATTAGATGGAAAAGATACAGGAACAATGTTTAGAGTTTTCAGAGGAAAATTCTAAACATTTTGTGGATGTCAACATTTTGTGCCCTGCTAAATCATTTTAATTAGTGAATAAAACATACAGATAATTTCATATAACAATGATCCTAAAATTATATAGAATATTTTTAGAAATATGTAACATACACTAAGTCTAATTAAAACTAAAAGGGGCAGTCTGTAAAGACAGACAGAGATGTCTAAATAATAACTGCATACAGTTATGAAAATCAAAACAAATATCAAAAATCATTCTTTAACAAAGACCAGGTATGCAGTCTAACATAATAGAAAAATATAGGCTTAATAAGGACACTGCTTGGAAGTTAAGGAATAAAGCAGAGGATATACTAAAACAAAGTCATTTTTGAAAGTAGCGAATAATATGATCAAGGGCTGAGAAAGAGTAAAATTCTGAACAAAAAACTGCTTTTACCAATTGCAGTCAAGTTTCCCAACAACCAATATTAATATTGTAGTTTTAAAGATCAAACTAGTAAAGATATCAGACATATTCCTAAGATACAAGATGTAAGCTATTGAATTCTTAGCAGTTGTCTTTACTACTTGACCTTTCTTTGCTTTAAAAATCATAAGGGAGGATTATCTCTGCATAATGGCAGCTGCCTAAGATTGAATCTGTTCATACTTCCTTTATGCAGATGTATGAGAATAAGTAAAACCACTCACAACCCATACCTACAGTACAACTAAGAGACAGAGAATTCCTCAAACTTCTAAGTATATGTAAGTTGAAAAATAAATATCCAAGCCAACAGAGCTATCTCCAGATCTGCCTGAGCTGAAAGTTAGGAGACACTTCTTGGAAAAGATGAGGGGGTATTGGGGAACTATAGAGACAGAACACAGATAGAATCATCCACAGAAAGAGAAAGCTCTACACAAGTGGGTAAATATTGAAAACAGGTGTCAGATGTGTTGGACATGGGCAAAATGGACCTAACAACCAACAGGCAAACTGTGGACTGGGAAAAATTTTGCAACAAATATTGGGGAAAAATATTTAACATTACTAATGTTAGCAATCAAAAAATAAAAAAGATGAAAGAAAAATGGTGAACTGATATTAAATCATATTCTCCAAGAATGAGAATTGCAGATAACTGATAATCTTATAAAAATAGCCAACTTCACTAGTAATCTAAGAAATATATATTTATTAAGAAGCTGTAGTTTATACTTACTCAAATGAAAAAGATTAAGGAGACCATACTCAATGTTGCCAATGGTGGATTTATAAATATTACCAGAAACTATAATGTAGCATATATGACTTTAAATTATTTAATGACTTTATTAAATGACTTTAAATATTCATTATTTGTGGCCAAGTAATTCTAATTCATAGAAATTTATTCTAGGGAATAACCTCAGGGACTGGTTTACAGATATTTGTTAAAAGTTATATATTGTAATTTTAGATTATGGATAAAATGAAAACGATATAAGGAAATAATAATATTGTTAAATTTTAGTGATAAAATGTGGTACAGGGACTTAAATAATGGTTTAACAAGTTGTTTTAGTTTTATGAGTAAATGCTAACAATATGCCAATTGAAAAATGTGGTATTCAAGCAATAACAATTTCCTAATCATCTCTTATTGCTTTGTTCCAGTGGGGAAAATTAACTTTTGTTGTTTTAAAACCAACTGAAAACCAGCAAGACCCTTTCCTCTATGGAGAGGCAGACAATTATTTGACTGCACAACAACCTGAAGGCATACTTACATAGAGGTTCTCACTTCAGCTTTTCAGATGACATTGTTTGTACTGGGGTGAAAATAAATGTTTTGTTGAAATGATCACAGATGCATTTTTAATAAATGTGAGAAATTAGGTACAATATATTTACAATTTCAAAATATTAAATCAACGGTTCCTTGGAGTTTTCTGAATTAAGCTTAATTCCCCTAACTATACTAAATGTAAAAGAGCTTCAGAATTTGTCTGAGAAGGCCAAGATTGAAATAATTGGAAATTAACTGTTCTCTAAGACTAAAACAGTAAAGAGCTTTATTAATATGTTTAGCAAGACATTACATTACCAAGGTATTTAAGGAATATTTACTTAACACTTTTTTTAAGTAAGTTTTCTTTAGAATTGACAAAAGAAAGAACTATAATAATTAGTCACTTAAGACAATTTGCAAATGTTAGATTTGATGGTATCATGACAGACTCTGTGTGGTTTGACGCCACAATGAACTCGCTCTTTACCATTGCATAAAGAATATCATTTCACACTGAAACTGGACAGGGATCGTTAGAGTTCACATTTCACTAACATGAGTAGAAAATCTAATTGACATTTCGCTGGATTGCATCTATACAGCACTCCACTGTAAATGGCAACTTCACAAACTGTCTCCTACACTGATCATTTAAATGGAAATATCTCAGGGGCCATGTTGTTCACCCAGCACAGCATCTTCTGTTTGTCTAAATTTATTGTTCATTGCCATAGTTAAAAGCTCATTACAAAATTACGTTTTTATTAGGCTTTAGACAATAGTAGATGTGGTGGGAAGGGGAAACTATTAAATTTTATTTCAAAAGAAAACTACTGCCAAAGTGTAAATATACAAGAAGGAAATTACAAGAGTAAAATATTAATAATTTTACCCTAGAAGTTAAGAATCTTATGGTGGCAAAATCAGTTAAAAATAAAATGTAAATCTTCCTGCCGTTTACCCTTATTTATCCACTGACTAAACTGAAACGGATAAAAATATTGAGATGTTGTTTGCCTAAAACAGGTGAAGTATGAGCATAGCATGATCTTTACTAAGATAATAAATAAGTCAACTAAGACTAGATATTAAAATTAATCACAAAATAATCACATTAGGTACAAATGCTTAAAATGGTATGGTTTAGTATGTACACAGCAAAATAAAAGAGTTGCATATTTTGTTGTTTTCATAAAATAATAGTGTATCAAGCTCTGGTTCTTGATCTTTCTTATACTAGTTGGACTTAAACTTACACTGGATTTTTTGATACCCTATGTAAGGGTAAAATAATGAAATTTTCTTTGTTAGATAAAGGGGAAAGGGCCCCTTACTCTCCTCCTCTTTGAGTGTTTCCTTGAAAATATCACACGCCTGATAAGAAGCCCAACCTTTTGATTTTACAACGGAAGATCAAAAACCTTATTTCTGACCCTTGAAACTGTGAGTACATACCTACAAAAATTAACTCAGGAATTGCTCATGAGATATACAAGTTTCTATCAAAAGGTGCATCCATTTGTCTCTCAAGGAAATAGGAGAAGTTTTATTTGCTTTTATCTTCCTTTTTCTTTTTTAAATTGTTTATGAAATTTTTTTAGCTTTATTAAGGTATATTTCACAAAATTACATATATTTAAGATGTACAATGTGATGCTTTGGTGCACATATATACTGTGGAATGATTACCATAGTAAATTTGGTTAACACATTCATCACCTTTCATAGTTACACATGCGTGTGTGTGTGTGTGTATGGTGAGAACATTTAAGACGAAGATTGTTTTAATTGTAAAACTTTAGAAAACAGAAATTAAAATGAAGTTATTTTTAAAGTACTCTCCTGATTTGTATGCCTATTTAAACAGTTTCAATCATTTAGGATGGTTATCAAGGGGTAATATTCACATTTTAACCTATGTAAATCACCACCCAATATCCCCGTCATTCTCCAGTTGAAATATAGATCCATTTATATCAAGTACCACATTCCCCTTGGATTTTATCAATACAAGTAGATCCACTCTCATGGAATCATTTTAGAGATTCTAACTCAGCTCAGTGAGAAAATTATTTCATCTCTATCACAAATTAATTAACAGATTTTGAAGATAATATTTTCCCTGTAGACAATCTTCCATAGAAATAGCATAGTCCCGGCCAGGCATGGTGGCTCATGCATGTAATCCCAGCACTTTGGGAGGCTGAGGCTGGCGGATCATGAGGTCAGGAGATCGAGACCATCCTGGCCAACATGGTGAAACTCTGTCTCTACTAAAATGCAAAAAATCAGCCAGGCGTGGTGGAGGGCGCCTGTAGTCCCAGCTACTTGAGGGTCTGAAGGGTAGGGGAATTGCTTGAACCCGGGAGGCAGACGTTGCAGTGAGTTGAGATCATGCCACTGCACCCCAGCCTGGCAACAGAGCAAGACTCCGTCTCAAAACAAACAAACAAACAAACAAAGCATAGGCCCACGACTTCACCATTAGAACAGCTAAAATTAAAAAGACCAACAACTTCAAATGTTGTTGAGGAAGTAAAGCAACCGCAATTCTCATGTACTGATGACAGAAGTATAAAATGGTTACACCACATGACAAAAGCTTCTAGAATTTTCTTATAAAATGTAATATATACTTATCTTCTAACTTTCTGACCCAGTAATTCTACAATTCTTTTCCTAGTATTTTCCCACCGAATGGCACATTTCATATTTATACATTTCATTGTATGTGAATTCAACCTCAAAAAACCCTAACTGGCTATAATCAAATACTGAACTCTAATGACATTCTTGAGGATGTGCCTGCTAGTCAGGTATGCTGAGGTCAGAGACTTACTTTGAAGGCAGAAATAAGATGAAGTTATTGTTTGATAGTATGATATATGGATGCATAGGTATTTGATAAAACATATAAATGTATATATTATGAAATCTAAGTGATGAATATTGTTTACTGTATAATTCTTTTAATATTTTTAAATACTTCAATGTTGTCATAATCAATAATGAAGTAATAGAGAGATTTCTAAAATCCTAATAGGCATCTAATCAGTTGTGACTATCAGCACATTCATCATTCTTTGGGTGGGTAATCAATGGCTAAATTTTGGTATGAAGCTATTGAAGCACTTTTTTTATTTTGTTTCTCAGTGTCCTTTATCTCTTCATTCTTTTCTTTAAGTTTGGCACATTTCTCGACACCCCCTGCAACTAAGTATGGAAACATTATTAGCTTTGGGTTAATGATACTGGGGTGGAAATAAAAAATGTCACTTTGGACTTGTAACACTCCGATACATTTCTCTAGCTTCTTTTTCTCTTTATTTTGAGCTATAAAGCAGATGGAATGCAATGACCCATGTTCAACCATGCAGACTCAGACAGTAACCTCGAAAAGAGGTTTGCAACCTGTGGTCTGAAATCCAGTGATCCAGTGCCTGTTTTGTGAATTAAATGTCTTTGGAACACAGATGCACCCTTTGTTTACATATTGCCTATGGCTTTTACACTACAATGGCAGAGTTGAATGGTTGAGTCAGACATAACATGGTCCTAAAGCCTAAAAGTTCTCCTATGAAGTCCTTTACCAAAACAAACAAACAACAACAAAACAGTGCTAACCCTTTCTCTAGAACAACTAGATCCCTGAATGAGCTTAAAAAAAATAATAAATAAAATTTTACAAAAGCAAGGCATCAGATTAGAGTGGCTAGACTTTTTTTAAAAAAAATACATTTCTACCAATTTAGCTGCTGGTTTTTATTTGTTCTTTTGCTGTTATGATTCCTTTTGTTGATCTTTTTTGCTCTTTTCATGTGGAATTAACAAACAAGTATTTTAACATATATGAGTAATATTTTTTCCAGTCTCTTATTATTTTATTGTTTTATTGTTTCAATGTCATCTGTTTTGTTGTCAGTACATAAGTTAATTTTAACATCTTTTTATTAAAATGAACTACTTTCTCCAGAAAGCAGTATTTCCTGGTATTTTGTCATTTTCGACAGCTGAAAAATAATAATTAATGACTTTGATCATTCAGGTTGTTTCTCTGTTTTATTGCAACTCATTGGCTTTTAGAATTTCAAAGAAAAAAAAAAAACTTTAGATTTCTTCTTCATAATCCAAAGAGATAGTCTTTCCCAATTAATTTTTAAACTAGTTTTCATCAATGACAATGCATTTCAATGCTTACCTCTTCTGAGGGAGCACCAGATAATGGCTCTGAAGAGCTGTTTCAGAATGCGTTTTTTCTCTTCTTTTATGCAAGAACTGTGCCAATAGTTTTGCCTAGAGAAAATAATCTTTTTCTTTTTTTTTACGTCCTAAAGATTGGTTTAACAGACATCGACACTGTTATAAACAGAGCCAAGGTGCCCTACTAGAGAAAGCTCTAGACTTGGGATCTGAATATCCTTTGTGAAGTCCAGGTCCGGCATTTAGGCCAGAAGAATTTCTTATGTGACTCTTCTCTGGGCTCAGAACTCTGATGTACCTAAGAAGGAGTCAAGTTACCAGATGATCTCCAGAGTCTCCGCCAGCTTTAAAATCTCCATGAGGCCGGGCGCGGTGGCTCACCCCTGTAATCCCAGCACTTTGGGAGGCCGAGACGGGCAGATCACGAGGTCAGGAGATCTAGACCATCCTGAATAACACGGTGAAACCCCGTCTCTACTAAAAATACAAAAAATGAGCCGGGCGCGATGGCGGTGCCTGTGGTCTCAGCTACTCGGGAGGCTGAGGCAGGAGAATGGCGGGAACCCGGGGGGCGGAGCTTGCAGGGAGTCAAGATGGCGCCGCTCACTCCAGCCTGGGCGACAAAGCCAGACTTTGTCTCAAAAAAAAACAAAACAAACAAACGACAAAAACTCCATGACTTAAAATGCTTAGTAAAGGTCAGTGGGTAAAGGCTTTATATAATCATTTAATATCATACCTCTGTATATTTTATCATTTTACT
This sequence comes from Rhinopithecus bieti, assembly GCF_001698545.2. NCBI lineage: Eukaryota > Metazoa > Chordata > Mammalia > Primates > Cercopithecidae > Rhinopithecus > Rhinopithecus bieti. Next base: position 3,894,637 of record NW_016803334.1, on the reverse strand, counting down.
CTGTATGTTTGATACAGTTTGTTAAAAGAAATCTTACTCAACAGGTCAACTTTAAAGCAAAAGAGCAGCTCATTTGGTCCTGCCCTCCATATGTTATTCATCCTCGTACTATCATCTTTTCCTATCCACAGCAATTAGCAATGAGACCTCAACAAATATTCAGCCCAACCTTGCACCCTAAACTGTATTATTAACTCATCAACCAGAGTCATTCTTTAAAAATATAAAGTTATACCAAACCATTCCTCTACTTAGAATCCTACACAGATGTCCCATTTAGAATAAACGCTAATGTGCTTCCAGTGTGACTAGAGTGTAGTTGACAAGGCCATAAAAATCTCTCCCCAACTACTCTCTTCTTCATTCATTCTGCTCCAATCCAATCCTCCTGGCACATCATTGCCTTGGGTGCCTTGGACCAGTTGTTCCCCTAGAAATCCACATGGCTAACTTCACTTCCTTCAATGTTTTGCTCAACTTTCACCTATCCTCAACAACTTAGTTTAAATTTTAGCTTCTACCCAACACCCCTGTCACGTTCCCAATCCTGATCACCCTTCTCCGGGCCTTTCTGCCATAGCAGTCACCACCTTGTAATATCCTACATATATACTTATTTTTATGTTGTTTATTATCTGCCTTTCCCCACCAGAATTTAAGCTTCATAAAAGCAGGAAATTTTGTCAGTTTAGGTCATTGAGGTATTTCAGGCTGTTAAGAGTGCCTGGCACAAAGGAGATACTCAATATTTGTTGAATAAATTTAAAGCATGAAATAAATGGCTGAATTAGTAGATCTTTTTTCTCATTTCCTCTTTTAGTATACCCAAAATATACACCTTAATCATGTCCATTTACTATAGCTGTGGATGATGACAATGAAAAAATATTCATGGGAATCAATTTCAACATTTTTGAAAAGTATTCCCAAATCATTAACATAAATGCAGAATCTATTTATTCAACAAAAGAATTTTACATATGTAAAATTTTTTTCTTTGTGTAATACATTGTATTAGACATGGGTGGCAACAAAAGAAAGCCATGTTCCTGCCTTCGAGGATTTTTTTAAAACTCCCTAATAGAACAGATACAAAACATGGGCTAAAAATAAGTCTACACATATTATTCAAGGGGACATGAAGAAGGACTAAATACAAGGAAAAGGCTGAATGTGGTTCTACCAAGCCTTTGGATTCCAACTTGGAATGCTAGAGCTGTGAAGTGGCCCCCTTAAAACCCATTGGCAGTAAATGATGATTTAAGAAACTGTGGGGGCAGAACAGAAGATGAGATGAAAGGATATTAGCAGTCCTAATATCCAGTGCAGTGCTGCCCAATTTTCAGTTCGTAAGAATAGCTTTTATTCAGAACTGCGATTCTCTCTTTATTATAAGAAACAATTATTTCTCTAGAATCATGGATTTCTGATATCATATTCCCCTTTACCTTCTCCTGTGACTGTGTGTCTCTAGTTATTTACCACATTCGCCAATTTCACTTTAAATAGAATTTATGAAGGTCCTGCTATTGCTTTATAAAACTTTTATTTTCATATTACTCTTTGTTTCCCAAATCATCTATAGTTAACGGTCTAAAAGCTTTTATCAAAGGAAAACTCTTTCACTGAGCTAGTCCAAGCATTTCAAGCAGTTAATCCACTATTTTTTAAAGTACTTGTGCTGCTTTTACTGTTATAATGTGTACCGTTATGACTTCTAGATTATGTTAATAGGGAAACTCTCCAAAGTCTAACACTTGCGAAGCACACCATTGTTCAACCTGCCACAACCCATGCATTTACTCATAGCAATAAATTCAATCACATTACTTCAGTTATGGCAGATTTACACTCAATCGCTATCAGTCAGTACATTGACTTTCAAATTTGGCTCAGAGTTTTTCATTACCTCTGTGGAACTTCTCTTTCATTCCTATCAGAACTGGCCTCCATTTATAAGTGCCCTCAGTCCTCACTTTCTAATAATAAATCTCAAATTCATCAACCCCCTTGTCAGGTATCTCATCCATGGGCAACAGAGCATTCACCTGTTATGCCCCACAGCTGTGGAATTCCCTGATCTGAACGCTCTTCTCCAAATCCCCTGAGCTTTATAAATCCCTTTTTGAGTCTCACTTATTAAAATTTGCTTTAAATATTTGATCTGCCACTGACACATGCTATAGGCTTGGCTGTTGTAAAAAAGAAGAAATGTATTTTTATTTTCCTTACCATGTATGAGAAAGATTGAAATTTCTTCTTCTTTCTTCGTATTTTATGTTTTTCATCATTCTTTTCTTTCTCCTTTTCATTACCAGCAGAACAATCAAACAATAGGTTTTGGTTACTAACTAGGGCTTAGAATTAAAGATTTCATATGCTACGAGGCTATAAATAAATGGGCTGCAATATCATTAATTACTTTGGCGGCCTTGAGATGGGTATAGATTTTTTTAAGGAGACGACATGAAGTTAGAAGAAAACTAGCTAGTTCCTTATAGCTGCCCTCCTCCATTGCCTAGCCCACATGGCAGATTTCTCTTCTATTTTTATTTTAATTAATAAATATTCTGGCTTACCTCCATTCATTTGTTAGAAGAAAATAGAAAAACACCTTTGGTGGCACTAAAGGAGATATTATTTTTGTATTGCTATGGTGATATCAATGCTGCTATCTCAAGCATTGATAGTTTTAATCCAAAGTAGTCTATTCTTCCCAGGATTTGCCAACATTAAAATAACGCTTTTTCAAGTTTCCCTTGATACATAGCTTAGTGCTACGCACACAGTAGGTGTTTTGTAAATGTTTGTAGAAAATGAAATCAATTACTTCTGTCTCAGCTCTTTAATTTTATTTCTATTCCTCTTGTAAAAGGATCCAGCTTTCTCTCTGATTCTCTACTTATTAGAGTACAGTTTTTCTATCACCCTTGTCTCTCTCCCACAGCTGTTGATCAGCCTATTGATTAGGAACCAAAAAGCTAGCCAACAGCCCCGAAAGGGCATTATATTCCAGCACAATTTCCCTCGAAGCGCTTAATGTTCTTTAAACCCCTCATTCAATTAGATGGCACGAGCTATTACATACAAGTGTCCTACCACAGAAAATTACAAGCTCATATCTGAGAGATACAGAGAAAGGAAGGCAAAGAGTAAGTTAATAGGACATTGTCTGTATGTTTGGTAAACCCTGTGGAGTTTGGGGCTCAAGGTTAATATCAGAGTGCCAGACTATGGAATTTAAACAGCAGGTAGATTTCAATAGCACAGAATATGAGAGAGAACAGAGTACTGATAGATACATTATTCTGTTATTTGAAATGGCTACTGTGCAAAATTCAGCATTTCCTCTGAAACATTTTGAAGCAGGTGATTTAGGCCATGGAAAATAATGGCAAAGTTAAAACTTTTTTTAAGGTTAAGGTAACATAACTGAAGTAGGTGACCTGATTGAATTTCACTAACTGGCAAAGTTTTGAGAGGTCTGTCGTATTTAAGGATAGTAAGAAGAAAGCGTTATTTCTTTGTGGGAAGGAAGATAAAATTAACATCATAAGACATAAAACTTAATATATGAAGATTGTTAGCCATTATCATTGTAGGTAGACACTGGATTTTACAGAACAATGAAAATCATGGTGCTTCCACCAGCTATTGCGTGCCTCTTTCAACAGAATACCACATGGCCAGGGTAGTAGAATGAAAGCTGGTTTTAACCCTGCTCACCTCCTCTCCCTGGTGCCTTTGTGCAATGCACAAATGTACAACTGTACCTGAACGCCAGAAAAGTTCTTATAAAAGTATAAAACATGAGCAAACTGGACAATCAGTTTCATCATCTATTCTGAGCAAAGTTTGAAGTTTATAACTATGATACAACCTTTTATTTATGTAACAATGGAAAATGCTTACAGCAAAATTAATAAAGAACAGGCATAATGATACAAGCTTTGCCAACTCTCAATTAATTTTTAAACTGTCGACCTAAAATAATCAAAAGAGTTAGAATTTAGATTAAAAAGAGTAGATTCAAGCTGAAAGTTTGAGGATGGTCACTCTGGAAACACAAAGGCCGAAGAACGGAGGTCAATGTTCTGAAGTGCGGAAAGTTGGGCTCACTGACATAGATACAATTTCGGGAAGCCGAACGGAATTTCAACATCTTTCTATATAAGGCTTAATGGGTAGTTATAACAATCTGATTAATTGAACTGGTCTTTTTCTTTCAGGAAAGGTATATTTAACATTCTACACCAAAGATGTAGCAGCCATGGGGTTTTGAGTAACATCTGGTCTGAGTCAGATACAGGACAATAAATACACATTTGATCTATAACAAAGATCAGTGATTGAAAAGCAGGCAGGTCTGGTCTCTGGTTTCTCCTAGTCATTTACAGAAAAAGGACGATGGGGAGTAAAGTTAATGCATAATCTAAGAAACAGAGGTTGGAAACATGCTATGTGACTCAGTCTCTAGGGCTTAACTTCCTCATTGGCATAATAAATTTAGAGTCCTGAAATTTCATTTTCTTTCACAAAACTAACTTTATGGAGAAGGTACATTTATTTTATCCATTTTACAAAGAGAAAACTTAAAATGAGCGAGTAAGCACTTTGGCTGACATCACATCCAGTTAGTAAGTGGTGGAGACAGGATTGGAATCCAGAAAACATGATTATACAAGGCTTAACCATAATATAAATTACTAAACTAAAGCAGATTATAGTGTTTATTTGTTTCATTATTAAATAATAAATTATTCTGTAAAAAATTAAGAATAAATAAGCCCAAAAAAGAAGACTAAAATCATCCATAATCTCATTACAGAGAAAACTACCACAAATATTTTGGAGATATTTTCAAGTATTTTTTTCTATTGAATAATTTCTATTAGATAATTTTTATGTTGTTTGCAAACAATCTTTATTGCTTAACATTTTCCACTTAAATTTAACACTTCTATAATTTAATTCAAGTACTTGCATATATGCACTTTCTATGCATAACATCTTACCCAATAAATCTCATATTTTTAATGTTTCCAATTTTTGTCTTTACTGTCAATAAAACAATCCTACAAACATCCGTATCACTAAACATTTAGAATCATGCTTATTTCCCTACTATTTTGAATACTTCTTACAACTTGCTAAGTTGACCTCTTAAAAGCTGTACCAATTTACAATCACGAACTATATGTAACAACACCTGTCTATCTCCACACTGACCAACTGAGGATATTTTCATTTTAGAACAACAAATAGCTTTCCAATTGATGAGATAAAGATGGTATTTCAATACTATTTTAATTTTAATTCTTTAATAATAAGTAATTTAGAATTTTTTCTTTTTAGATGGTGTGTCATTCTGCTGCCAGGCTGGAGTGCAGTGGCGTTATCTTGGCTCACTGCAACTTCCGCCTCCTGGGTCCAAGTGATTCTCCTGCCTCACTCAGCCTTCCAAGTAGCTGAGACTACAGGTGTGCACCACCATGCCCAGCTAATTTTTGTATTTTTAGTAGAGACGGGGTTTCACCATGTTCGTCAGGATGGTCTCGATCTCTCGACTTTGTGATCCACCCGCCTCAGCCTCCCAAAGTGCTGGGATTACAGGCGTAAGCCACTGTGCCCAGACTAGAATATTTTTTAATGTTCATTGATCTTTTATATTTTGGAGAGTGCATTGCCAACATTTTGCCTATTATTAAGATATTCTCTTTTCCATTAACTTGAAATATCTCTTCATCTTCAAGAATATCACTGTTTACCACATGTATTACAGCTGTCTTTCCCATTTCACGATTTGTACTTAATTTTGGTTGGGATGGTTTTGCCATGGTAAATTTTAGTATTTTACGCTTAAATCTCACAATCCTTTTTTTTTTTTTTATGGTTTGTAGTTATGCCTTTTATGGTTGGAAGGCATTACTACAGAAATATCAGATAAATGTACCCTTTTTCTAAGATTCCTTGTTTTTTAATGTTTAAAATATTAACACATGGAAATTATGTTACATGGTATGAAGTAGATATTTAATTCTCACCTTAAATCATGAATAACTTGATCCAAAATTGTTCACTGAATTACCTAACATTTGTTTACTAATTGGAGGTGTCACTTCTATCAATTACAGAATTGTTATACATCTGGGGGTCTGATTCTGACCTTTCTGGCGTTTTCCTTTGATCAGTTGCATAGATGATTTTACTGACTACTAAAAAACCATCCATATTGATGTTGTTTCTTAAAGCTTTCTTGGTCATCCGGCTTCTTATTTTGAATGAATTAGAAATTAGAAATTCTTGGTCAGAATGTGTAAAAGGATGAAAAATATTAAAAGAATAAGGAGCTTATCAATGTCCAACCCAACGAATTCAAAAGGAATGACCTCAATATTGAGATATTTTAAAAGTGTTAGATGAAAATGAAAGAAATGAAAACAGATAAGATAGCCTGGTCTATTAGTTGGATGATCATATTGTAAGTACTTTTATTTTAAATGTACAGAGTAATCACATATGTAAAAATCATCCCAAAGAGATGTTTTGGAATTATCTCTGAAGGTCTGTATGAAATACATCAAATATTTAACTTAAACCACTGTGCTACTGCCACTACCATTACTAATAATAACAAGTAGACTATGGGCACCATTAAATAAAAGAAACTGGCTAAATGTAATTAGGCTCACCTCGAGAAAATTAATGTACTATGCAACTCAAAGTTTTGAGCCTTTATTAAAGGTGTAAGAATTTTATTGAAATCAAGGGGACAATGTAAGGATTCACTTAAAATGTATCTTCTAGGCTGGATGCAGTGGCTCAGTCCTGTAATCCCAGCACTTTGGGAGGTCGAGGCAGGTGGATCACTTGAGGTCAGGAGTTCCAGACCAGACTGGCCAACATGTAAAAACCCCGTCTCTGTTAAAAATACAGAAATTAACTGGGTGTGTTAGCTTACACCTGTAATCCCAGCTACTAGGGAGGCTGAGGCAGAAGAATTGCTTGAACCCACGGGGCAGAATTTGCAGTGAGTCAAGATCATGCCACTGCACTCCAGCCTGGGTGACAGAGCAAGACTCCATCTCAAAACAAACAAACAAACAAACAAATAAATAAATAAATAAAAAGTTTTATATCTATATTTTATTACATCCTGTCTTTTTTTGTGGTTATTTTGTTTTCTGTTTTAACATAAAACTTTACCAGAAGCAGCTAGCTACCTATTCAAGTAACTGATTCACTTAAAATATACCTTCTATTACATTCTGTCTTTGTATTTTTGTGGTTGATTCATTTTTTGTTTTAACATAAAGCTATATCAGAAGCAGTTCACTACCTATGCAAGTAACTGAGTGGGTAGGGCCGGGCTACAAACGGCTCCTCCAGACATTCCCTTGTTTACCAGCGAACACACATACACTTTGGGACTCCCAGATAATGCAGCTCCCTAGTAAATGTCATTTGTTAGAAATGATATATTTCTCTTATTACGTATTTCCGTAGTCGGAAAAATGTTAGAGAATTTTACCAAGGCTACATACCAGACTGTCAGAGTTGTTCCAGGAAAAAGACAAGCAGAGCGAATGCTCGTCTTTCAAGGGTACCTCTATTTTGTCACCACTTGAGAAATATAACACCTACTGTTCCAAAGTTTTTCCACCTGCGAAGGTTGTGAGACACGCAGATTGGTCAGCCAGCTTAAATTTCACAGAGCAAGTATGAAGTAAATAAGCCATTCCATTAACTTTGAAAAAAATAAAATAAAAACCTATTGGAAGTGACAGAATGGTTGATGAATAGAGAATATTTGGAAGTGTGCAGCAGAAATTGGCCTTGGTACGGGACTTTTTTTCTTTAAAGGACATTCTTCCTTTGTGTTGTTAGAATGGATAAAATTGGGCAATTTTCCTATAACCACTTGATTCCTTTCCTCTGTTATCAAGATGGAGTTTCCCGAGAAGGGAATCACATTTGTGATTCACAGCAAAAAATGAAAAGTCAGCTGATTCACAGGAAGAACGGGGCATTCTTCATCCTTTTTGTGATAAAGGAAAATATGGTTCAATTTTGTGATTTAGGAAGCTGCCAGTGACAAATGTGGTAAATTTATGCCTATAGGAGCAGATTTAGCCATCAGTTTCCTGCCCCAGGGAGTTTCATTTCACTGGTCACTTCCGAGTACCAACTGACCAAAACTCACAAACCTGGCCGGGCGCGGTGGCTCACGCCTGTAATCCCAGCACTTTGGGAGGCCAAGGTGGGCCAGTCACCTGAGGTCAGGAGTTTGAGACGAGCCTGGCCAACATGGTGAAACTCCGTCTCTACTAAAAATACAAAAAAAAAAAAAATTAGCCAGGCATGGTGGTGGGTGCCTGTAATCCTAGCTGCTCAGGAGGCTGAGGCAAGATAATTATTTGAATCCAGGAGTCAGAGGTTGCAGTGAACTGGGGTTCACCACTGCGCTCCAGCCTGGGCGACAGAGTGAAACTCCATCTCAAACAACAACAACAACAAAAAACTCACAAATCTGCCCAGTGCTATTTATTATATTTCTTCAAGAGTAGAATGATGATAACCAAAATTAGCAATCATTTTTAAAAATTATGTAATGTTACTATTTTCCAGGCCTTATTTTAAGAACTTTTATGTATTAACATTTAATTTCCATAAAACTTGAAAAAAAGTTCTTTTATTATCCCCTTTTTTCAAAAAAAAAAACTAAAAAAAAAAAAAAAAATGTTAAGCAACTTGGCCAAAGGCCCAAAGAAAATAAAAAGTACAAATGATACAGAAATTCTCCCCCTTACTAGAATATAGAATACCATTCCTCTAGAACTGGGTAGGGATATTCCACTATAGAGAAAGAGTCTTCTATATATTATTTGCATGAGTGCAAAGGTAACGAAGAGTTCTAAACTTTCTCTCTCAATTCCTCTAACAGTGCGTTATGAAGAACACATATTATGGGTTCACTTATACAAAATATCCAAAAAAAAAAAAAGTAAATATGGGGAGACAAATACATTGAGACAGAAAGTAGATGAGATGTTGTCCAAGCTTGGAGACGGGCATCGGGAGTGACTATAAAAAGACACAAGGTTCATTTCTAAGGCGATTAAATGGTTCTAAATTAGATTGCAATGGTGAATGCATAACTCTGTAAATATAAATATACTAAAATTTATTTAAATGTACACTTAAAACAGGCACATTTTGTAGTATATAAGACATATTTCAAAAAAGTTTTTTTTTCAAACAAACAAACAAAAAAGAGCACATGTCATTTCAGCCGCTCTGCAGGAGAATGTAGCACAGTGATTCTTTCCCAGTCCTAAGGGTGATGTTCTTGAAAACATCTCATCATAGGTAAAAAAATTTTAATCCTGACTGAGGAGAGTTTGGGGAAGGAACTATGACTGTCATACAAGGATGCCTTATCATTATTTTATTTGTTCTTAATTAGTAAGCAATTGAGAAGCTATCGCAAAGAAAATGTGGGGTATGTGTGTGTCTGTGTGTGTTTTAGAGAATATCAACGCCATATTATATAGTATGTTTTAATACATAATACATAGTTCCCTACTTTACCAATATTTTGTATTTACCACTTCCTATTCCCTAGAAATATTCTTCTCTCACTTTCTACCTGAAATTTATAAATGTATTTTGTGTTGCTTTAGACAATATGCACAACAAAAGTCATCCTTTGTGTGTGTGGTCCTTTTTCTAAATGTTGTAGCTCAAGTGGCCAGTTAGTGATTTGTAATTGTAAAAGTCTGGATGCTTGAACAAAATTGCTGTAACATTGAAGGGATTGCCACATGGCCAGTACAATGATTAAAAAGCTAACAAATATATCAATCCCTTCTGAACATGTTTCTTCATATTATGTTATACTATAACATTGAAATGTCCCTTTTTAGCACTTTTGCCCGTGTTAGAATTGCAGTTTCAAGTATGTCAAATGTCCTGATTCTTTTTTTTTTCAGACGATTAATTACCTGGCTTCTGTGATTTATTTCATGTGTTCACTACTTCTCTCATTATAGGTAATTTACCTTTCACAAAACCTAAATCAGAGTTACTTCTTCTAGAAAGGTATTTATTTTACTCTCTATGTATGGCTAATACTTTACTGGAGAAAGAAATTTGAGGCAACTTGCCTCTCCACAAAATTTCATATTATACGGTTTTTTTCTGTATATTTTGCAAACTCATTTCCCATTGTGATATTCCTTAATGATCCTCCTACCTTATTAGGTTCACACTTAAAACATCCGGGTAAATGAGAAAATACGTAATTTGGATGTTATTAGGATTTTTGCTACCTACTTCAGTAAATCTTTCTACATTTAAAAATCTGTATGTTTATCTTACAACTAAATTAGTCTGAAGGAATTCCAAAGACAAAGGGGTTTTAAAAGACTGAAGGACTGGAGGTAGAGAATATAGCAAATATTCAACACAAATCATCGATATCTACATAGACATAGGAACAAGAGACTAGAACTCCATCTTAAGGAAACAAGCATGGTTAGGGTTTAGGAGCATTGGCCTGGATCTAGAATATTCCCAATTTGCTTCTTGCTTCTGCCACAATGCATTTTGTGGTCTTGGACAAATTAATTATTCTTCCTGTGCTTCAGTTTCCTCACCCAAAAAATGGACCTAAAAAGAGTACCTATGGCCGGGTGCGGTGGCTCACGCCTGTAATCCCGGCACTTTGGGAGGCCAAGACAGGCAGATCACCTGAGGTTAGGAGTATGGGAACAGCCTGGCCAACATGGTGAAACCCTGTCCCTACTAAAATACAAAAAAAATTAGTTTGGCGTGGTGACATGCACCTGTAGTCCCAGCTACCCAGGAGACTGAGACAGGAGAATCACTTGAACCCAAGAGACAGAGGTCATTCCACTGAGATCACGCCACTGCACTCCAGCCTGGGTGACAGAGCCAAATTCCGTCTCAAAAAAAAAAAAAAAAAAAAAAAAAAAAAGAAAGAAAAAAAGAGGGCCTATGCCATATTTGTGAGCACTAAATGTGAACATTAATTTGTGAACATGTATTTACATGTGAAGCAATTAAAATACTTGCTGATATAAATATTAGCTGTTATTGTCTTGTAGGTCTGTGATTCTCAATCTGGGAAGAGGGAAATACGTCTGAGTCACTTGGAAAGGCTTGCACACATTCCACTTAGCCTTTCCCGCTCACAAATACTGTATTATGTGATGGGAATCTCAAAGATTTTTTTGTCAGGGAAGAGACATATTTGTCTTTTACAAAAATATCCCTCTGAGGGCACTATGGAGGAGGAGAAAAGAAACAAATTGGGAACTTATTGAAGAAATTCAGACAATGCTCTGAAAGAAAGCTATAGCCACAGGAATAGGAAAAGGTAAGATGGACATGAATATGTTGATGAAAGCAAAAAGGAGAGTGTTTAGTCACCAGGTAAGCATAAGACAACACTCATGTCTCTGCCATAGGAACCAGAATGGATAGAGCTACCATTGGCCATGAGGGAATTAGAGATGGAAAGAATATATGGCACCTGTCTTTTTCATAACTAGTGAATTAGTGAAAATGTACTCAGAAGCACACTTATTAGTAATAGCTGCAACACAGACTGAACAAAAAGGGATATTCCTTCTGCCTCTTTTAAGGGAATATGCATCTCTTCTTTACTGTACCCAGAATCTACCAGTTACTCTTCTTCAAGATCAGATAGCATATAGAGCACAGAAGCATCTATCCCATGCCTCTCATTAATGTCAAAACTCTATCATCAGTAATTCCACTAGCAACAGACTCCTAAGACACTGATATAAAGAGTATTTTAGTAATTCAGCCACTCGGTAATGAAGCTCTGAGTTAATACGCTCAGCTTATGTTTAAAACTGAAATTCAAGAGACAGCATAGGATGGAGAATGACACTGGAATGTGAACACAGCCTGCATGCCCAGACCCACTTTGCCTATGACAGAAGGCTGAGATGGAGAAGTTATTTCTTGCAAACAATCCAAACGATCAGTCCTCTCCTAGTGGAAGGATAGTCGTTGTGGGATGAGAGAGGAATTGCACAAGTAAGACCATCAAAGATGTGAAATAGGTCATTCCAGGATGTGAGATTGTGAAAAGGAATGAAGAAATAATGTATTTCCACAGGTCACATGTCATCCCACAGGGCACAAGATCAATTCATACAGCAGGGTAGCAAGAGCTGAAATTTCAAGGAAATCCAGGGGGCACTGGTACCTAGAAATTGTACATGATTCTTGGAGAAAATTGATGTAATGTGGCACATCGATGGAAGGGCCAAGAAGGTTTTTATTTTAATGATAGAACTGAATTCTGAAATTAAGCACAGCAGGTAGAAAATGGATCCAGCACAGATGTCAAAAGCTATCATTGGCTTTTGTGATAAAACACTTTTTTTTTTTCCTTAAGCCCAGGTCAGTGGCCTATGTAGGTCAATGATGTCGAGCAAGAAAAAACAAACATCCTAAGTGCTAGTGTCTTTCTGAGGAAGTTTTGAAATGCTACTGACATTCAAAGACCTTTTCTTGTAGCAGATCTTTCATTATTAAATAGGAAAAACAGAGCAGCCATATTTTCCAAGGATCACATTTCACTGCATAACAGGCAAAAATGTAAAAAATAAGTAGTTGAAATCAGCAACAGTTAAAACAAAACAAATAACTAGAGCCCAGAATTCTAGTTGATGTCTGACATCAAGCAAGACTTGGATGGTCAAGAATGTAGCCTTGGTTTTGTGCTCATTCTTTTCCCTCACGCAATTTAAATAATCTTCCTTTTGATATGTAAATTGTTTCTCCAGAAATGGCTTTTTTCTCTCCCATTTTCCAGTTCCCTACAAGAGAGAAGTGGTACAGCAATTTTGTAACTGATTTTTTAACTGATTTCTTATTAAATTTTTTCCTTATCTTAGTCACTGCAATCTTGTATTGAACGGAGAATGGCAAATTCATCTGTCAGTTATCATTGTTTCGAAGAGAAAACCAGAACAAAGTTGAACTTCTGTTTCTTAATCAGAATGATATTTAGTCACAGAAAATCCAGGCATGCTTTCCCTTTTGTTTAGGGGGGAAAAAAAACAAACATAATTGATTTTTGACTACTAGAAAAGGGATTTACCTCTGTGGTATGATTCAAATGCCACCAGCAAGCCTTTATCCCCAAAAAACATCCAAGTCTCCAGTAAAACACTGAGTCATTTCACAACTAGCTATTGTGTATTTTAAATCTTCGAAGGGACTCTTAATCTGTTCAGTAAGTTTGATAATATAAATGACCTAGGGTAACGCAATACATTAAGTCAAATTTTAAAATACTTTTTGTAGAAGTCACTGAAATTACCCTTAAATTTTATATAGAAACTCAACACATAAATACGATTGAACAAACGGGATTAAAACTTTGTATTTCTTTCTTTTGTGTTTCAACCCCAATCCATGTGGCCTCTAAGGCGCTTCTATAAAGTGTCAATGATCACTAGGAGAAAGTTTGAAAACCATTAAGATAGAGAGTAAACAGGAACAAGGTCACGCTATAAGGAGGTTGGTTTCTTTTTGTAATTATGTCTGCATGTGAGTCCATCATTAAAGAATCATTCAACATTGGTATATTCCAGATATTATGCCAAGAAATGGGCACACAATGATAAACGACAGGTTTTCAGTTCTTAGAAGCTTAAAGTTTCTTGAAGTAGTAAGATAAAAAAAAGTGGGGGACGGGCAGGAACTACAAATGTGTGTTAAGAATTAAGTCACATAGATTTCCATTTCAATCAATATTGAGTTACAGGGATCAGATTTACCCTAACATGAAAAAAAGTCCCCAAAACAAAAAATACAGATAATGCTAAATAAATTCATGGGCAGCCATTATTTTGGACTAAGCTTCCAACCTAGGCCCTAGCCAACTGGAACTAACCAGAATGGAGTCCCTCATGCTGATAGCCACATAACCAAAATGAACTCTGAAACTTGCCAATTTTCCAAAACAACAACAAAAAATAAAAACAAAAACAAAACCAGGAGATTCACAGCAACCACCCAAAAGAGGCCCAGTTTTCCTGAGCTGGCATGATAGGAACATTTTCTGTTTTAACCTTCATAAGGAAAGTCACTTTGAAATGACCAATCCTTTTTTCATTCCTCATTTCTGTTGTCTTCAGCTTTTTTCTACCTACAAAGTCAACCTCCTCTGTTCAGTTCATCAAAATACTCATTTTAGAATGAGATATTTCCCAACACTGGAAAGCAAAAAAAGAGCAAACTAGATCTTCAAACTAAATTTGTTGTGTTTTTTGCCCTTTGACAACAAAATATATTAAAAATCGTTTTTAGGACTTCGGACACTAGGCAATGAAGGAAAAATCTCAGATACAAACTCAACGTACAACGATGTTGAGATCAAGGAGGTGAGTCCCAGGATTGTCCCAGCCTACTGCGTGGACAAAACTTCCTGGCTGCGGGGCAGGGAGGAACAACCTCAGCAAGGTTTTGCAGGGGTAGTGGGAGGTGCACAGTGAGCTGAAGAAAGAATTTGGAGTAAGGAGAGGTCAAGTTGGCTAGAGTTTACAGAGCGCTATACCAAAGAGCTGCACAGAAAAAGTGCTCAGAGGGTTGCCTTCTAGTTGTCAATGAGTATTGATGCATGTGAGGAAACTACCCAAGACCAGGGAAGAAATCATGCGGGAATATTAGAAGAAGCAATATCCGGAACACAAACAGGGCCAGAAATAGTTCTATTCCCACCATCCACAGTAAAATATTCCGTAATTCCTGAAGCATCAGGTTGAAATCTCAGATGGGTTTTGTAAATACTCTGGTTCCAACTAACAGATATTAAGAGCAAGAACTTAAAAGATCAAATGATTCCACACGTCACTTAACCACATTCCAGGATAAAGGTAAAAAATATTTATAGAAAAAAACATATAGCATCCCCAAAGCATAAAACTTAAAACAGCTGACACTTTTTCAAAAATGTTCAGACAATCAGTTAAATGTAACTGGTGATAAGAAAAATCAATCAATACACACTGATCTAGAAACGCTATAGATAACACAATTATTAAACAAATCCAATAAAACAGTTCAGTTACATTCTGTATTTGGAAGCTGCTGAAGGAAAGATTGATTGCATAAATTAGAGACATGGAAGCTACAAAAAATATCAGATCAAACCTTTAGAAATGTCCGGGTAAACAAAATATGCTGGAGAGGATTAACAGTAGATTATACATGGCAAAAGAGAAAATTAGTAAAATGAAAAATATGTCAATAGTAATTACCCCAATGAAATACAGAAAGAAAAATAACTAAAAAATTTTAGCTGAGCATCAGTGAGATATGGGGCAGCTTCAAGAAACCTAATGTATGCAGAATTGGAGTCAGTGAGGAGGGAGGGGAAGTGAGGAGACCAACAATATATTTGGAAAAATAACAGCCAATTTTTCCTGAAAACTATACAACTACAGAAGCAGAAAATTCAATAAACTCCAAATGCAAAAAAGCATAAAATAAAATAATTAAATTCTCAAAACCTACAAGAAGGCACATCATAACCAGTTTCTTAACTAGTGATAAAGAGAAAGCCTTAAAAGCAGCACGAGGGCCGGGCGCGGTGACTCACGCCTGTAATCCCAGCACTTTGGGAGGCCGAGGCAGGCAGATCATGAGGTCAAGAGATCTAGACCATCCTGGCCAACATGGTGAAACCTCGTCTCTACTAAAAATACAAAAATTAACTGGGCGTGGTGGTGCACGCCTGTAGTCCCAGCTACTCAGGAGTCTGAAGCAGGAGAATCGCTGGAACCTGGGAGACAGAGGTTGCAGTGAGCCAAGATCACGCCACTGAACTCCCGTCTGGCCACAGAATGAGACACCCCTCCCCCTGGCCAAAAAACAAAAAAAAAAAAACAAAACAAAAAGCAGCAAGAGAAAAGAGGCATATTGTGCACAGGGAAATTAAAGATGACAGTCAAAACGATTCAAGTCAAAAAAAACAGAGAAATATCTGTGAAGTAATAAAATAATGAAAAAAGTAACAAACAAAACCCAGGCAGCCTAAAATTTAGTCTCGGCAAATATATCTATAGAAAATAAAGGTAAGTGGTTTTTTCTAGACACATAAAACATGAAAGAATTTATCACCAGCACATATATCCTGCAAAAAAATTACTGAGGAAGTCTTTTACATCCAGAAAAAAATAACGGATGCTTTACAGTATAAATAAAATAAAATAGAATTATTCTCACATCCAGAATAAAAAGGATTTTGGCTGGGCACAGTGGCTCACACCTACAATCCCAGCACTTAATGAGGCCAAGGCGGGTGGATCACTTAAGGCCAGGAGTTCGAGAGCAGCCTGGCTAACATGGTGAAATCCTGTCTCTACTCAAAATACAAAAATTAGTGAGCATATTGGCACATGCCTGTAATTTCAGCTACTTGGGAGGCCAAGCCAGGAGAATCACTTGAATCTGGGAGGCAGAGGTTGCAGTGAGCTGAGATCACACCACGGTTTCATGAGTATACATACATATGTATGTCAAAACTTACCAAATTATGCATTTGTTTCATTTTTAATTTTTTAAATGTATTTTTTAGCCTATTTATGGGTACATAGTAGGCGTATATATTTACGGGGTACATAGATGTTTTGATACAGGCACACGATGTGAAATGCACACTTCACTGAGAATGGGGTATTCATCCCCTCAAGCATTTATCCGTTAAATGTGGGCACTTTATTGTGTGTCTATACTACCTCAATAAGCCTATTCAACACAAATTCCAAATGTATCAAAAACCTCCTAAATGCAAACTAAAGAAGAAGATGTAAAGCAAAAAGTTAAAAGAAGAATTCCATATTATGGAAGTAAGTTGAGAGTATTATGTGACTACATAAAGGTGGCATGCATTCAGGCTTGTAAGGTCATAGAAACCTTTTTTCGCCAGACTGCAAAGACGGGCATTCCTGGCTGAGAAAGCAAAATATTCTCATACAGTAGAGTCTGCAGTTGAATTAATACAGCAAAGCTAGCCAAAATATAACAAACAAATGTCAGGAATCAAACTGTATTATTCACCGCGTCATGCTCCTCTGACCTTATGAACCCCGATTTCTAGGACATATAGTAGCCATTGAGGCAAAACTATAATCTTGGATGATCTGATGAAACACAGCTATGCTCAGTAGAAAAGACTGTGTGTACATAGGGTGTTTAGACTGGAAAAAACCTATTTCACCCCACTGTCACCTTTGCTTTCACACTATTTTTATATCAGACCTTTTTGAAGGGGAGGAATATAAAATACCTGAACGCAGCTTGAGCTATCCGATAGAGGATTTCAGTGCACCAAAAAGTACTCCAGAGATGTGTTATAAAGAAATTCAGGAGAGAAACTCTGGATCAGACCTTTTGATTTTTCTAATTTTGCATATCTATCAGTTATAAAAAATCACAATCACAAATATTCATTCAGTTATTTTAAATAAATTGCATAAATGCAACAGTCTTAATATATTTTTATAAACAGACACAGATTTAAAGATGTCAATGTCAGTGGCATTTGAACTTTCAAGAGCAACTCCATTTTGAATAGGGGTGGGGTAAAGTGAGGCTGAGACCCACTGGGCTGCAGTCCCAGACGGCTGAGGCATTCTGAGTCACAGGATGCGTTAGGAGGATGGCACAAGACACTTGGTCAAAAAGACCTTGCTGATAAAACAGGCTGCAGTAAAGAAGCCGGCCCAAACCCACCAACACCAAGATGGCCACGAGAGTGCCCTCTGGTCGTCCTCACTGCTACACTCCTACCAGTGCCATGAAGGTTTACAAATGCCATGGGAATGTCAGGAAGTTACCCTTTATGATCTAAAAGAGAAAGGCATGAATAATCTATCACTTGTTTAGCATATCATCAAGAAATAACCATTAAAATGGGCAGCCAGAAGCCCTTGGGGCTGCTCTGTCTATGAAGTAGTCATTTTCTTATTCCTTTATTTTCCTAATAAACTTTTTTTCACTTTACTCTATGGACTTGCCCTGAATTCTTTCTTGCGTGAGATCTAAGAAGCCTCTTGGGATCTGGATCTGGGTCCCTTTCTGGTAACATCAATAAATAACGATAAAATAAAATTGTATCGCAATATAAGTTCTAATTTGTCCTTCTGGTGCAGGTCCCCTGTGTTAAACATGCCTAATTTGGGACAATCTTGTTATACAGATTAATTTGTATGGAAGTGAGATCATCTGAGCCAGTCAGAATCCACCAAAGTGCTTATTTTTAAAGTGCTGACTGGGGCCTCACCCCTAGACTTTAAAAGAATATTTTTACCTCTGCCATTTAAAAGAGAAACCATTTCCAAGTGCCATTATTTCCTAGTAATAAATTAAAGGAAGTGACTGGTACAGGAAACAAAATCTTTATTCAAAGTTTCAACTGCAACTGAAAACTTTCTTCTTTACAAGGTAAGATGGCAAGAAAAAAAAAATGAGCTTCTTGGGACATATAAAATCTGGTGAGAACATATTCCTTAAAGAAAATTAACTGGCTCTCAAAAATGTCAAATTTGGATTACTATGTGATGTGAAGAAGCAAGTAGGTCTTATTAAACGTGAAGCCCATGTAAAATATATGATGTCAGTTACGAAAGTCATAACGAGTTTCACTGTTACTGCCTACAAATCCTTGTACATATGCAAACATCCACTGCTAACTCTTCAAAAAAGCAAATATTTGTGAAGAAAGGCTTATGCAAACTAGAAACTAATTACCAATGTTTGTTTCCAGCCAATTTTTGCAAATTAAAATTCTAGCTCAACCAAGAGAGTGTTTTTAAAAATAAGCTGGGTTATCAATAGTTATAAGTGACTAATCATTAGAAATGATATTACGTACTTAAACTGTAACTCACCTAAATTTCCCCCACTTTTATTTGTACAAAATGTACATTATTCATGAAACATTCTAGCAAAATAGCCACAAATGTCCTTAACTCTACAAACATCCCTAATTCTGGAGAATCAACATATATTTAAGTATTTTACATGGCCAAAACCACAAAATATTTGTTCTCCTAGTCTATATCATCATATCATTTCTATCAATTATAACTATAGTAATTACCACTTATTTCATGTATAATCGCTAACTTTTTGTTTTCAATATAGATCCATGGCAGTATACGGGCACACCTCAGAGAAATGGCAGGTTTGGCTCCAGACCACTGCAATAAAGTGCATATTACAATAAAGTAAGTCACACAAATGTTTTAGTTCTCCAGTACACATAAAAGTTATGTTTACACTGTAATGTAGTCTATTAAGTATGCAATAGTATTATGTCTAAAAAACAATATACATACTTGAATTTAAAAGCACTTTATTTCTAAAAACTATTAATGATCTTCTGAGCCTTCCGTGAGTCACAATCTCTTTGCTAGTGGAGAATGTTGATGGCTGCTGACTGATCAGAGTGGTGGTGCCAGAGGTTGGGGTGGCTGTGGCAATTTTTAAAAATAAGACAACGATGAAGTTAGTGGCATTGATTGAGTCTTCATTTCACTAAATATTTCTCTGTGGCATGTCACACTGTTTGACAGCATTTTGCCCATTGTAGAACTTCTTTCAATAATTGGAATCAACGCTCTCAAACTGTGCCACTACTTTGTCAACTACATGTATGTAATAGATTAAATTATTTGTTGTAAGTTCAACAATGTTCATAACATCTTCACCAAGAAGAGAGTACATCTCCAGAAACCATTTCTTTGCTCGTCCAGAGGAGGCAACTCAGGTTTTGTTTTGTTTTGTTTTTACCTTCTCCCATGAATGACAAGTATTTTTAATGGCATCTAAAACTGAATTCAAAGGTTTTCAATTTACTTTGCTCAGATGCAAAGGAATCACTATCTGTGATAGCTATAGCCTTACAAAATGTATTTTTTTTTTAAATAAACTTTAGAGTCAAAATTAGGCCTAATTCATGGGCTGCAGAAATGTAAACAGGCACAAAACCATTATTCTCCTTGTACAACTCCAGACTCCTGGGCGATCAGGTACATTGTCAATGAGCAACAATATTTTAAGGAAATTCTTTTAGCAGCATATCTCAATAGTGGACTAAAATAATTAGTAAACCATGCTGTAAAAAAGATGTTCTGTCATCCAGGTTTTGTTGTTCCATTTACAGAGCTTAGGCAGAGTAGATTTACCCTAACTCTTAAAAGCCCTAAATTTTCAGAATGGTAAATGAGTATTGGCTTCAACTTACAGTCACCAACTGTTTTAACCCCTAACACGACAGTCAGCCTGTTCTTTGAACCTTTGAAGCCAGGCATTGACTCCTCCTCTCTAGATATGAAAATTCTAGATGGCATCTTCTTCCAATATATGATTGTTTCATCTACATTGAAAAATCTGTTGCTCAGTGAAGCCACTTCATCAATTATCTTAGCTAGATCTTCTGGATAGCTTTCTACAGCTTCTGAATCAGTACACGCAGCTTCACTTTGCACCTTTACATTATGAAGATGGCTTCTTCCCTTAGATCTCATGAACTAACCTCGGCTAACGTCAAACTTTTCTACTGTAGCTTCTTTATCTCTCTCAACCTTCACAGAATTAGAGAGAGTTAGGGCCTGGCTCTGGATTATGCTTTGGTGTAAGGAATGTTGTGGTCAGTTTGATCTATCCACAGCACTAAAACTCTCTCTGTATCAGCAACAAGACTGTTTCACATTCTTATCATCTGTGTGTTCACTGGAGTAGCACTTTTCATTTCCTTAAAGAACTTTTCCTTTGCATTCCCAACTTGGCTGACTGGCTCAAAATGCCTCGCTTTTTGCCTGTCTCAGCTTTCAACATGCCTTTCTCACTAAGCTTAATCATTTCTAGCTTTTGATTTAAAGTGAGAGACATATGATTCTGTTTCGTGTAAATACTTAGAGCCCATTGTAGGGTTATACGAGTTGGCCTAATTTCAATATTGTTGTGTTTCAGGGAATAGGGAAGCCTGAGGAAAAGGAGAGAGAGGGTAGAACAGCCAGTCAGTGGAGCACTTAGCACACACACATTTATTGATTAAGTTATCAGTCTTATAGGAGTGGTTTTCGGTGCAGTGCCCCAAAACAATTACAGTAGTAACATCGAACATCACTGATCATGTCAAATTAATGAGTCAGTAAATTATTGACTAGTGATTGTGGAAATAAGGAAATGATTGAGAGGTAAATTATTGCAAAATTAATTAATAAATAAATTCATTAGTTAGCAAGTGAAAAAAATCATGACCACAGATCACTATAACAGATGTAATAATAATAAAAAGAGTTTGAAATATTGAAAGAAGTATCAAAATGTGACACAGAGACATGAAGTGAGCACATGATCTACTGTTGGAAAAATGGCACCAATAGACCTGCTCCATACAGGATTTCCGCAAACTTGAATTGGAAAAAAAAAAAAAAAAAGGCAACACCTATGAAGTTCACTAAAGCTAAGGGCAATCAAATGAGGAATGCCTGTAGCTGGAGATAAATTCCATGCTTCCTTAACAAATTGAGTATACAGAAGAAGTAGGAAAAGGTAAAAGAGAAAAGCACAGAGACACTAAATGTATAATTAATTATTCATTTAGTTTTTTAAGTGTCCTGGTTTGCATTTAAGGAAAAAGAACAAAATTTATCGATTACATTTTTGTGCCTATTACAATTGTCCCTCAGTATACTTGGTGTATTGGTTCCAGGACTACCTGTTTATACCCAAATCCAGGCACATTCAAGTCCTGCAGCTGGCCCTGCAGAACCTTCATATGCGAAAAGTCGGCCCTCCATATACACGAGTTTTAGATCCTACAAATATTGTATTTTAGATCAGAGTTTGTTTGAAAACAATGTGTGTATAAGTGGACTCTCACAGTTCCAACTCATGCTGTTCAAGTGCTGACTGTACTCTCAAGCTAGTTCACATTTTCTAATTTAATCCTCAAAACAATGCCTTGAGGAAAAATGATAATGAAAGAAAATGGCAGAGAGAGGGCACTGAAGCTCTTCCAAGTTCACGAATAGGGTCTCCATGCAAGTGTTCACACTTTTCATCTTTTAATTTCAATAGGGTCTCCATGCAAGTGTTCACAATTTTCACCTTTTAATTTCAAAACCAGTGATTTCCCCCTCTACTTTTACCCACATATAATCTAATACATTTTAGGCTTCAACTCATTTTCTTGTATTATATTTTCATCCTATAGTTCTCCATTTTAACCCCAAAATTATAGAAATATTTCCTGTGGCTGAAAGAAATTAGTTAGGAACTCTTAGGTATTCTAAGGAAGAAGAATGCTACATGCAAAAAGTAAAGTCTGAAGAATGTATTTCAACCTTAAGAAAAAACTCAGACTCAGTCTGCAGTAAAGTTCATTCAACATTAAGAAGCAGAAGCTATTTAAAGAGTTTAATGCAGAACACAGTAGAAAAGATGCCCATTGCCAAGTCCTTCACGTCTCACCATAAATGTGAACAGCAAAGTGCTATCCATTTTAAAAATCAATCAAGGTGATGCAATGCTTAAAATGCAATTGATTTTGGCGAATTTGCAAGTAGAAAGGTTTAGAGCCTGAATAATTTCTTTCCCATTTTAGCTGGTTCAACAGCCTACTCAATGAGTTGCCTAATTATTAGTCTTGTTATTTTTTTTTCATTTATTTACTTTAGACAATTCCTGAGTGAGACAACTTTTGATTGATTTCACCTGCTTTTGGGTAGATGAAAGAGACCACAAACCAAAATTAAAAAAAAAAAAAAAAATGCCACTAGGCAGGCCGAGCATGATGAAGAAAACTTCAAATGCAAGAACTATAATTTTCAAACTGTGAGTTTGGAATTCTTAAAAGCAAAAGCATTAAGAGACTCCATTTCAGCTACCTATTAGTGATTAGGTTGAAAACAATGAGAAGAA
>NW_016803334.1:3849448-3868406 GCF_001698545.2 Rhinopithecus bieti | reverse complement strand
TAAAAAAAAAAAAAAAAATGCCACTAGGCAGGCCGAGCATGATGAAGAAAAACTTCAAATGCAAGAACTATAATTTTCAAACTGTGAGTTTGGAATTCTTAAAAAGCAAAAAGCATTAAGAGACTCCATTTCAGCTACCTATTAGTGATTAGGTTGAAAAACAATGAGAAGAAATAGAAAGAAAATCACTGCAAATTCCATCAGGGGCAGATTAGAATGATGTTAAATGACTCTTTCTATCTGCCTTCTCTGGTTAGGAAGCCTGAAGAGCTTACCACCTTTTCAAGGAGTCAGCATGTCACTTGAGTGTTTTATTGTTGTTATTTGGTTGATCGCCTTTTTTATACATATATATATGTATATATTTATATATTTTATATTTATTTTATGTACTTTTATATATATTGGCTCACTGCAACCTCCAGCTACTGGGCTCAAGTGATCTTCCCACTTCAGCCTTTCATGTAGTGGGGATCACAGGCGCATACCACCATGATTGGCTTCTTTTGTGTGTGTGTGTTTTTGGTAGACACAGGGTCTCGCCATGTTGCCCAGGCTGGTCTCAAACACTTGAGCTCAAGTCATCTGCCCACCT
Organism: Rhinopithecus bieti; assembly: GCF_001698545.2. Lineage (NCBI taxonomy): Eukaryota > Metazoa > Chordata > Mammalia > Primates > Cercopithecidae > Rhinopithecus > Rhinopithecus bieti. The sequence goes on along the minus strand of NW_016803334.1, from coordinate 3,867,811 downwards.
CAGCCTCCCAAAGTGCTGGAATTACAAGAGTGAGTCACTGTGCCCAGCCTTTAGTGTTCTTTTAAATGGCATTCATAATCTTTTAAAATATGTTTTATAAATGAAACATTGTATTTGAGTGACATGATGGGGAAGGAGCCTGCATTCCCCAACCGATTTGGCTTCCTTTCTTGCGTTTTCCCCGAATTACTCTTACGAGAGGAGAGACGGGAACATTCTAAAACTGACCAAAATGAATCAACTATGATAAATATTCCTGTGCACCCAGCCAATATGTATTGCATACCTGTGTGCACCAAACAGAGAAATATACAAATACAGAGATGAAACCCTATGCAAACACGCACACTGGAAAACATAAACAGTTGCAGATTTGAATATTTGTATCAGGAAAATGAGAACTCAGTAAAATATTTCAGCAAAGGAAGTGGTTCAAAATACCTGCTGTTTTCAGAAATGCCTAATTAATGAGGAATCTTTTTTTCAAATGGTATATTATGCAGAGTAATTGCCCTGCTTTCCTTTGATAAAATTATTGGTTTATCTGAATACAGTTACTTTAAAATATGCTTGTGGTAGGCAACTGTGCATCTTACTTTTCAATTTAATGAGGTTTTAGTGAATATTCACACAATTATTAAAATATTCTCATAGACTTGTACTTAGTTGCCTTATAGCTAAAGTTCTAGCAGCATTTAACTATTTTTATAGAAATTTTAAAACCTGGTGAATTGTTCACAATTTTCATGCTAAAAGACCGTCTGTCAAACTGAAATAGCAACACAATGCAAGCCATTTTGTGACTCAGTTCTTGATTGCAGACAGCTGAGATTCAATAGCTAAAGGGGGAACTGAGGACACCATCCAGACGTCTGTAATAATTTCCCTCTTTTTTTTCCCCAAACTTGAATGCTGCATCAGTGTGTCTGCCTATTTCTTGTCTCTATAATTAAACAGGACAGCAGAATTGATACACATCTTGATCATAAAAATTTACCCGCTCACTAGAAGACTAATGAACATACTAGCATAGTTATCTGGTCAGAAAACTTTGCTTATTATAATTCTCAGGGCCCTGGTTCTGACAACTACAAATGAACTACTAAAGCTACTGCGGCTCATCATTATAACCTCAAAGGTATCCTGGAGACATGAAGCACCTTCCAGATGAGAGGAGATGCAGAGAATATAGAACCAGAGGAGCCTTCTTCAAAGCTGGACTCCTCTGAGGTTCACATTCCTTATGGACACATATACATGTAAATATATACACATATACATTCATACATGCATGCATATGTAATTTTTTGTGATGAATCAGGTAATGTACCTTAACATAGGTACAATTCTGCAGCACTAGGCTATGTTTTCTGAAAGATAAGTAATATATTAAACAGCATTCTACAACGTAACTGATTTCACAGCCTACACTAAAGTGTTACAGGCTTTTCTTGAGTCTTAAAACAATTCACGCAAATACACATATACACACCAAAACACCACAAACTGGCCAGGACATGAAGACACACAGCCGGCACTCCAGAGTTTTGTTCACATCAATCACCTTGATGCCTTTATTCATACTCAAACAGTTTTCATTCTGATCAATACTTCCCAACACTGATTTGTGACTCTTAACTCGGGGCATCAAAGCTGGCATTTGATAAGGTCCTCTTAGCATTCCAGCCAAGGGATCTTTTTTCTTTTTCCATCTGGCTTTCAGTGCCCAGGGCAATCTCCTGTTTAGAGGATGCAATCCCATTCCAACTCCCTGACCCTGGAAAGGAACACATATACTACTGCTATTTCATGTTATTTTCAGGTTTAACTACAAACGGAAATTCTGAGGCTTCTTTGAGAATCCTCCCAATTTTTCCGGCAACATATCATCTTTCACTGGGTTCCATTTCCTTGTTCTGCCCAGTAAATGTTTTCAAACTTCCACTCAGTACATTCATAGTACCTGAATTCCCCATCCACAAGCCAAATCCTATAGTCTAACTATGTAGAACACACAGCGGTATGCAGTTATGGCCGTCTATCTGAAAGCAGTGCACTGATTGACAGACGCCAAACCTAGGTAAAGAATGATTACAGAATAATTCTAACTTTTCAAGTAGTCGCTTCATGCCATTTCATCATTTCCCAACTGCTCCATACCTGCCCAACAATACGTGTGGGAGGTTCTCTACCAGCACCATCAGCTTCAGTTAATGTAATGCCTGGCAAGGAGTTAGGCATCTATCCCTCATGGGTAGAGGTTGAACATACTTTAGTGCTGCACCCATTTAGGATAATGACTGGGTGAATTTCCAGATCCAGCAAGCATTCAGCTGAAATTGAACTTGGCTGGTCTCTGTCATTCTCATTGTCAGGCATATAAATAAATAAATGTGGTCATCTATTGATTCAGATAGAAACATTCACTAAATATCACTATTTCTAAGAATCTCAACAAAGTTGACCTCTAATGTATGAATATCAAAAAGTAATCTCATTAGAAAGGGTACACTTCTACCTCCACTGTCAGGTCAGTGCCTCTAATTACAGCCTCTTCCAGTCTGACCATATTTTAAAGGCTGTTACTGATGTTCCCACATTTTTCATGGCCAAGGCCATATGGACTATTTATTCTCTATTCAAGGAGCACGAATACATAATAAACAAAGTAATACACATATCAGCCCTCATGGAGTACATGCTTTTGACAAAAAGAGACACTAGAATAATTTTTTTAAAAAAATGTATATATATATATATATATTTAAGGTATTATGGTAATGAATGTTATGAAGAAATATAATATTGGATAAGAAAAGAGAACACGCATCGATGCACTGTTTTAATATCTCTGGGGATGTGATATGTGAGCCCAAGCTTGGGTGAAATGAGACATTCAAATATCTGGAAAAATGTTCTAGGAAGAAAGATCTGCAAGAACAAAGACCCAGAGATATATGCACCATATGGGAACAGCGCTATCAGAACTTACTCTCATCCTTAGTTATTTGGGACTTTGTGACACTTAGACAGAATCCAATTTGTTTCACCATAATTTTCTACGAAATTTTATTTAAAAAAATAGATTTTTCCTTCTTTCCTTCCAATGGCATGCTCATAGCTCAGTTCTTTATAACATCTTACAAAGGAGGGTCTCCAGGGTATGCTAGAGTTCATTATTGGACTCCAAAACTCCCAGTCATTCTCCAATCCAGTCCATTCTATTGTTACTAAAATTATCTTACAAAAACAAAGATGGTAGAAAGGTACTGTCCAGAACACAATGCTACTTCTGAGTTCTGGCCTTAGAAGCACTCCATAATTTGGCACTTGCCTCCCTCTGCAGGCTAAACTACTGACATATATTTGAAGTGTCAACTTGTCTAAGCAGTGACTATATCCCGTTTTCAAGAATCTCCTTGCCGGTATGACTCCAAGTTACAATTTGCCACAGGAGAATTCTATTCATCATTTGGAAGGCAAAGTAAAGATACAGTCATTCTTCTCCAAAGATCATGGCAGTACGATATGAGAACACACAGATACGGAAGTGCTGGCAGGCTCCACCTTATCCTTGATCTTTGTGTTCCACAGATAGCTTTTTCCCAACTGCTGGCTCTGCTGATGGAATCTCCAAGCCCTCATGATACATAAAGGCCACCCACTTCACCAGCTCTCCTGCACAGTGCCACAGCATCAGTTGGAGGGACTTGCTTTTCCAGATCCTTTTGCAAGTTATAATTTGCCACCCACATCAGTGATTCAGAAGTCTTAGGAATTGACATTTTTCTGATTCTACATCTCCCCTTTTCATACCTTTCCTTCCTCCTGTGGTTGGGTAAGGTCTTTTTCCTATAATAAATCCCTTATTCCATAATACTCAGCTACTCAGTGATTTACCATCTTTATTAAATGCAGACTCATTCAGTCTCTCTCTCTCTCTCTCCTATCTCTCTCTCTCATTCTCTCTCTATCTCTGTCTCTCTCTCTTTCACACACACACACACACACACTTACTTCTAAAACACTTGTATGTACACTTCTATTGAAGCACATATTCTTGCCCTGTGAGTGAGAAAAGGTTAACATTTTATTAACTTTTGACTTCTTTTTTTCCCTTCTAAATGTGACTGTGGAAATTGGTAGTTATGTAGGGAATGCAATTCCAGTACCACTTGCCTAGTGAGCAAATACAGTCTGTTCTGCTCCCACATGTACACTTCTCTAACACTGATTACCTTATACATAATCAAGACTAGAAAACAATGGAAGTTCACATGCAGGTTTTTCTAGGGAAAGGAGGCGGAATAGCCAAGGTGCAATTGAAAGTTTCATCAGAAGAGGAAAAAGCCCTTAGTTCGGCTGCTATACGGATAGAAGCACTTTCAGCTGTACTTCACAAAAGTAAAAATGAGTACCTGTGTGCAGGGCTCTCCCCCGAGATGTTTGCTACCAGTTTTGCAGAGTCTCCAGCTTGTGGCACGTTGCTCTTGATCTTGTGACCCCTAAATGGGAGCTCCGCTGGCTCAGAGCGCAACTTGCTCTGCATCATCCCAGTACCCGCAAGCCAGGTTATACAACCTATTGTTCTGACAATTTTTTAAAAAGTATCCTCTGTGGCCATCACCAATCACACTGAGCTGCCTGCCTTGTTATGTGTTATATTCCCATATACAAATTAATATTTTAGTTAAAACTCTAGTAACAAAGTTACATAGGTTTTGAATCTCTGCCCATTTGTATTTCCAACAAGTCATGTTATTTTTGGTGTGCAATTCTGAAGAAGAAAAGATTATCTAAGAACCCACACATTGTTACGCTAGAAATATCTAGGCATGCCCTTATCTCTTTATATGAGTCGACAGGACATTAATATTGATATTTGTTAACACAATTGATAAAATCATGTGCTTTTACGAGTATTATGTTATACATATGTCTATGTATATGTTTATCTTATGTATTGATTTAAATGCCTCTTATGTGTGTGAATCTTTGCCTCAAATTGTGGAAAAAATGTTTTTTCCATAACGAGTAAAGTTAACAAAGTGAACGTGAAAATTGACACTTGTCAAAGTAAAACTGACAAAGGAAAGTTCTAAAGAATAGCTAATCAAAATTAAATTGTAAAGTAGACAAAGTAAAAGTAAAGTAAAATCGACAAAGTGTAAGTTCTATTAAAGCATAGTCTACTAAAACTGCTTTAATAGAACTTACAGTTTGAAAGAGAGACATACCATTGAAAGTAAATACAATCCTATTTGTATAATAGTGGAAGTTGGAGATTTTCTGGAGAGCTGCTCTTCAGGGGACCTAACCTGTTCTAGTGGTCGGGAAGATTCTCCTGAAGAAAACAGTATTTATGATAAGATCTGAAATGTGGGGAGGTCTTCAGAAGAATGAAGTAATGGTGAAAGACAAACAACATGTATGAAGGTGGTGAAGTAAGAGACGATGTAAAAATTCAAAGAACTACAAGAAATCAGAATTTGAAACTCTGAGTTGAGGGGAAATGTTCCCGGGGATGTGGTAAGAAGATACAAGTAGGACAAAGGTCGCAGACAGTCTTGCTAGTGACTGTAAGGCGTTGAAACTTTATCCTGATGGCAATAAAAAATTATTGAGAGATCTTAAGGAAGGGATTGTCTACATCACAATATGCTTCTAAAAGATCACTGTCTTTATAGTAGATGAATTGCAGATACAAAATACTATAGTATGTAAGACATTTAGAAGCTATTACAGAAATTAAAAAACCCAGTCTGATCAAGGACAGGAGAAATGGGGTTAGAAGAGAGTGGCCTTGTAGATGGAAGACTCAATAGGTCTTGGCAATTCACTGATTGTCATTAGTGAATAGGGAGTTAAGACCTTCGGTGGAATCATCAATTACCCTCAGGTATGTTTGTTTGAGTTACTGGAAGAATGAAGCAATTTAATGAAAGGGGAAATCATGGAAAAGGAATAAATAGAAGGTAAAAAGGAAAAAAAAAATGAATTCAACTTATAGACGTGCTCCATGAGCCTAAAGGGAAAATTTGCCCTGCAAGTATATATCTGGGTACTACAAGTATATCGATGGTATTTGGATCTCGAGAGTAGATGCAATTGCCCCATGAGAGTGCATGGAGTGAGAAAATAGTTCCTAAGTGGAAACACCCACAATTAAGAAGTAACTCCAAGGGAAGGAGCCTGCAAAGAAGGTGAAAACGTAGGAAAAGGAGAGGAACATAGGACCACAAAAGCTAAGTAAATTATGTATTTTAAAGATGAAAAATTAATCATTGTGGTTAAGAAAATTATGAATTCTCAGAACCCATTATGTGTAGTTTCATTGTCTACCTAGTGTATTGTAATTTCAATGAGATTGGCTTCAGTAGAGGGGGAGAGGTCACAATACACAATAAAAGTGTCAATAAAGGTTGACACGGAAGCCAAAAATTGCAAAAGGGACAGAAGGTGACTTGAAAATTTGCCTGTGACAAGGAGACAAGAGATAAGGCAATAGCGCAGGGTGGCATGGAAGATGAGGAAGGTTTATGAGACACAATGCTATATTTGTGTCTCCATGGCCATACGCTTGCCTTTGCTTCCTCATGACTTTTTTTCTTTTTTTTGTTTTTTCTGACGGACTCTTTTTCTGTTGCCCAGGCTGGAGTGCAGTGGTGCAATCTCAGCTCACTGCAACCTGCAACTTCCTGGTTCAAGTGATTCTCATGCCTCAGCGTTCCTGGTAGCTGGGATTACAGGTGTCCGCCACCATGCCTAACTAATTTTTTTTGTATTTTTAGTAGAGACAGGATTTTGCCATGTTGACCAGGCTGGTCTCGAATTACTGACCTCAGGTAATCTGCCTGTCTAGGCCTCCCAAAGTGCTGGGATAACAAGCGTGAGCCAGACATTTTTTCCTTGGAGTAGCAATATCGAATTACTAGGACACGACTCTCCTCTCCCATGTTTCTTTTGCTTTCAACTTTGGTTCCAGATCTCCACAGCCTCTGAAACCAATGTTCCTGGTCGAGTAGATTTTTGTAATGCCTGCACCTTCCATTGTTATTTCCTGGGTTGCCACATGTATCAGTTTCGGCCATTTCTATACCACCCAGACTTCTTGATACTTGCTGATATTTCTCTTCTGCCTTCTTTGCTACTGCCACCACTATCATAAAGAAGGTTTTAGCAGTCTTTTAGTACCCTCCCCCAACGCACAAAAACTAGAGATAGGCTCTTGAGTTTGTTATAGAAATTCTGTTTTGGAACTTATAATGTTTAATTATCAAGCTTTATACTTAAAATTACTGGTGCTACAAAGTGTGAACCTGAAGTCCAGCACATGATTTCAACATCTCAGCATTCTTCTACCTTGTGGAAACTTTTCTTGCTCTATGAAGAAATGTACCTGACCAAACCCGTGCTAACTTACAGGAACCATTGGCCTCATCTTCACCTACCACTTTCTAAATTCCCTTAACCTTTCCTCTCATGATCAGGAGTGGGTCTGTTGATACTTAATTGCATCCAAGGGAGGCACAGAAATTAGGTATCATTATTCCTAACTAACCAGCGCACAGTCATTTATCCTCTTGCAAATGAAAAACATATTGTTGACATCCTCCCCCAAGTTAACTGCCCCTCAAATGGACCTCGGAAACGTGCTTTAAAGGAAACCAAGAGTAAACATCACTTGAAAATGTGCGGTGTGAAATGTGCAGGCTATTTCTCAACGTCTCATCAGAGCAAAGAGTAATCATCAAAGGGAAACCAGTCAAGGTTAAAAGCAGCACTGAAAAGTGATTCATTTGGTAAACAAGGATAGGTGTAATTATCACAAAAGCAAACTTTGCTAAGGGGATAACGGCAGAGCTCTTGCCGTAAAAGGTCTCTTTACCATTTTAATCCAACAGGCTGAGAGTTCCCTAGTGAAAACAATTCTCAATAAAATCACAAATGTAGCTCCAGCATTCTTTTCAACTTTCGTGTCAGCCATGGCTACCAAAACAAGCTTCACATTTACAGTTTGAATGACACTGGTAGATTGGCTGATAATACAGATGATGAAAACTCCTTTAGCATTATGTTTTTATATATTGGGCAGTAGTCTGGCAGCAGCCACACTGTGAAAAGTTGTGTTTATTTGCTTACTGAAAGTCAAACGGGCCCAACCCTTGAGAGAAACCAAAATCAAATTTCAGTTTGGGATATAATTATGTATCCGGAAACTTTTAAAACAAGAGTACACTTTCAGGAGACTCAAGGTGACTCTTAGCTCTGTTCTGTAAAGGAGCCCTTACGGCATCTTTGAATCACTACTGTAATATTTCTCATGGGTTTTCAAACAAAACCCTCATTTGGAAAAGATGGTAATTGAATTCAAGAAAAGGGAAGTAACTTCTTCTAGGTCACACAAAATAATAATAAGCCTGACTCAAACCTTGGACTTTTGACACTCAGGCCACTGCTCTTTCTATTATTTTAGGATATCTTGCAATGCTCTCTGCTGGAACTTGATGTGATGGAGGTCATATCCTATCTCAACACTATTCAATATGATATCCACAGGCCACATGTATTCCCTGGGCAATTGAAATGTGGTTAATGTGATTGAATTAAAATGGAAAATTTAATTATTTTTAATCTTAATTAATTTAAAATTGAGTTGCCACACCTAAATCTAGGTAGTAGCTACCACATTAGACAGTGCAGTAGGAGTATGCAGTAGTCAGCCCACTCAGTGTCCTGGCTATCTGTCTCCCCCTGTTCCCAGTTAAACTGACATAGGAATGGAGAAGATATGAGATTTGACTGTTGCCTCTTTGAAACAGTGGCAATGACTTGTGTTTCCTTTTATTTCATATAGATTCTAACACCTGACTTTACACGAAGTAGGCACAAAACAAAAATCTGTTGATGCTATATATATATTGGATTTGACAAATGCCATGGGTAGAAAAGAACACAGCTTAGAAATTGCTTCCCGCCTGGGTGCAGAGGCTCATGCCTGTAATCCCAGCACTTTGGGAGGACAAAGTGGGTGGATCACCTGAGGTCAGGAGTTCGAGATCAGCCTGGCCAACATGGTGAAATCCTGTCTCTACTAAAAACACACAAATTAGCTGGGGAGGGTGGCAGGCACCAGTAATCCCAGCTACTCAGGAGGCTGAGCCAGGAGAATGGCTTGAACCTGGGAGGCAGAGGTTGCAGTGAGCCAAGATCATGCCACTGCACTCCAGCCTAGGCTGCAGAGCAAGACTCGGTCTCAGAAAGAAAAAAAGAAAAGAAAAGAAAAGAAAAGAAAAGAAAAGAAAAGAAAAGAAAAGAAAAGAAAAGAAAAGAAAAGAAAAGAAAAGAAAAGAAAAGAAAAGAAAAGAAATTGCTTTCCTAAAATTGTCCTACTTGTGCTTTCCAGCAGAGGGCACCTGTGCACAGTTGTGTGCTCTGGACACAATTCCCTGAGCAGCTCACTGCCTCCACTGCCCACATGATGAAAACATGTCCCCTCTTTACAATAAGTTATTTACCTCTATCTAGAGAAGAAACTTGGCAAGGTCAGTTCACTTTTTGGAAATGAAAATAAACAATGGACAGCCTTATTGATTGGACTTTTCAGATGGCTACTTAAATGGTAAGTGTAAGCTCCCCATTATTAAAAACAGAGAGAAAATTGACAGGAAAGTTAAAACCAGACTACAACCATAGAATGGCCTTTAATTATCACTTACTTTTATTGTAAATATATGTTTCTTTCAAAGTTCTTATGTAGCTCTCCCCTGAAGGTCCCTCAAAAACAAACTGAATCAGCTATTCCTGCAGTGTCATAGTGTTTTCCAGTTTATTTTACTTTTGTTTGTTTGATTTGTTTCCAGAAAACAGAGCCATTGATACCCTATGTTATCAAATAAATACCCTTTTCCAGGGCAGGTCTTTGTTTTATTTTCTTCTTTTTTAAAATAAGTAAATTCTTACAGATTTAAGGAAAAAGATGATTTAGAACAACTACCATCAGTCAAAAACTCTTGTTAAAGAAATCTCAAGGGAGCTACTTTACAAATCCTTGCAATGCATGTCCAATTCCATCGACTTCTTAAGAGGCCAAAAGGTCCTTTGACAGGGGCTCAGAATTGTTTCATCCCCTTAAGCTGTCCTCTTTGAAGCAAACAGTTCTGATGCTCTCAAAACCAGCATTTGTATCTGTTGCTCCAGTCCCCAAGGATCATAATTTCTTTGAACTGAAGAATCAATGATGTTACCTACGTGGTTTATTTAAAGACAATTTTTTTGTTTCTATGTAACCTTAGCGCTGTCTCAGGAACAACTCAAATGATGATTTTACTTCATATATTTAGCTTCTGTCTCTTCTGGTATTCTAAATCCATGAAAAGTGACTAACTGTTAATTGGAATTTGTCCCTAACAACTGAATCTTATGCTGAATGCCATCGGTAACGGCCTTTGAGGAACGTTATTAACACCAGGGTAACGTATGCCCATTCACGAGGGCTAAGGGAAATGCATGGCCATTGTAAATATTTATAATAGGCCTAATGTGGAGGTACTGAGCAATCATTCAATTGATAAATCATGAATGGAAAAATATAGCTGTGTAAATATTGTCTTCTGTATTTAAAGGCTACACTTTTGCTTGTTGCAATTGCGATGAGTTTCACAATGTTGCATCTGGAGATGATCTTAAATCACAGTGGCAATTACTGAGACTTTTAGAGTCTGTAGTCAGCAGTACCATAATTTTCACTTAATAGGCTTAAGAATTGGCCTGTCATCCATCCTTCAGAGCCTTTAACTGAATGATATAAGCCCAAGATACTACCCTTTAGATCTCAGGAACAGCCATAAAGAGAATATATACCAAGATTTGGAGGATTCTAAGATTATACTTAACACAATTTCTAAAAAAGGGCTAACCGTACTGAGCTTTCCAAATCCCCAAGGCCCAATTATATTTCTTTGCTTTAGCATCACTTTTCAGATGTTTTCACCACTGCTGGTGAACACAGATAACACGGGGGTCACTGGTGATGGGAATTTTTGAAAAACAGTTAATTAAATATTGTTACTTATAATTTATTAGTGATCACAATCATCATTTTCTGAAAATGTTAGTATTGTTCACAAAATCATGTAATCTTAGAGTTGAAAAGTCTTCAGGTATAAAATAGTCTAAAGTGTTTGCTGCAGTTTAATCTTCCTTCCATATTTAAGTTCTTCAACTATTTTTAAATAGCCACCATACCTGCCCTTAGAGTTTTCTCTCCTCCAACCTAAATATCCCTAGTTTCTGTCTACTGTTTTTAATATATGGTTCACTTACCCTCAACCTCCATCTAACCTCAGTCACCTTTGAAATCTAGTAAGGCCTTCAGATGTATTAGCTTTTAAAAACAGGCACATGACACCTGAGTCATAATAAGCTTACACTCAAATTGAAATCCTGAGTCTTTTTGCATGTGCTTCATGCAAGAAGCTATAGCTTCTACAATCTCATTTTGATTAGATTTTTTGAACTAAGAGCAGCTTTTCATCATTCTCATTACAAAACAAAGATAGTCTGTTGTTTCTATTTGCTCTTACCTTTTTGTATCTTAATTTGAGTCCATAACATCAGAAGAATATTTAAGGTATGTGTATCTAAAGCAACAAAAACATGTTCACAGTAAGATGACATTATGAGAGAAAAGGAAAAAATAGCCCAAATACTTTCACTTACTCTTCTCTGTAGTTTAGTAGAGATTTATGGATTCCAGTAAATACAGTTATGCAGTCAGAAGCTCTTTTACATAAAGATATATTCAAGCTGAAGTTTTCACTGACTGTAAAAAAATTGAAGAATGATTTTAATATATTTAAAGTCTTAACATAACTAAAGTTTTATTTTTAGGAAAATGTAAAACTAATAACTTTTAGTAAGACTATTGGTTTACAACCTGGAAAATTAATTTAGTTTACAATGAGGTCCAACAAGTAGTTTTGAGACCACTGATTTTTCTACTGTATTAAAAATCATGGCCGGGCGCAGTGGCTCATGCCTGTAATCCCAGCACTTTGGGAGGCCGAGGAGGGAGGATCACGAGGTCAGGAGATGGAGACCATCCTGGCTAACACAGTGAAACCCCGTCTCTACTAAAAATACAAAAAATGAGCCGGGCGTGGTGGNCCCCAAAGATTGTGTCTACTCAAAATGATTACATATTTCAAGTCATTCATGTTCATTAAAGTAATCAATATTTTAAGAAATCAAGCATACACAGTATTTGTCAGTTTAATATTAGGAAAAGCATATAACTATTTTAATTGGCACACATTTTTAATAAAACTGAAGAAAATGTTCTAATGAGAAAGAACATTAAAATAATGCTTATGGTTGAATTTGTTTTGTAAATATCTCAAAATCAGAAGAGTTTGAACTTAATTTTGTTAAATACCATTTTACGTATTAATATCTGAAGATATCTCTTAAGCTTGAAATCCAAGGTTACTTTATTCCTTGAATGTATATTTCACTCTACTATTTGTTACTAGAAACTTTAATCATAGTTCATTGATTTACTTATCCCTAACTCAAAATTGTGCTAGATGCTGATATGCCACTAAAATTTCAACGGATAACTGTCTTTAATTCCCCTGTGGAAATGTGATCCATGAGGAATAGATTCAAAGTTTGCTAATTAACATATGTTTTTGGGGAATGTGTGGTGTTTTGTCAAACAGCAATATTTCCTTTGAAAATCCAATGATAGTTGCTCTTCCTTCTCATTTCAAATCTGCTCTATTCAAGTTTATATAATTTATGCAATGCTATTTGCAATATCCAGCTGCCTTGTAGTTCTATATATTTAAGCAATATAAGGAAATTTCCAGCAGCATTTTTACTTTTAGAAGTGCTACATTGCAAATAAAGGCCTCATTTTTCAAAGTATTTTAATTCACTAAACAGTCCTCCTATTTGGGTTGTGTTTGGAGGCAAGTAATATTCTTAATGCATAAGCTATTTTCAAATCCAATATTTTGTATTGATTACATGGGAAAATAATCAGGCTTAAACAAAGTAATCCCTTCTAATCATTATAAGTGATGTGGTAAAACATTTCACATGAGCTGGAAGTTCAGTGGGAAGCAAAAGAAAGGTTAGCAAACCATCTACTCAGTTTTACATACACAGTATAGAAAAAGACAGTCATACAAAACCATGCAGGTAGAAACAAATCTAGTTTGTTCTGTCTTTTCTGGGGCTGGCCAGCTTACACCGTATTGCTAACAAATTATATAAAAGTACAGTCATGTATGTCTTCCAGCTTCTCACCTATCCATAGGATCATAATAATTATTGCAATTTTTAAGGCTAGAATTGCAAAGACTACCTCGGGGAACTGTACAGTTGCACAGCATCAATTGATAATTTGTAAGCATGTACATAAACTATTTTTTAAAAATCAATATTTAGAAATTTATGAATAATATAGTAAGCCAAAAGGACAATGTTACACAAGCCACAAATTTTTAACTACAGATATTGTATCAATCCTACTTGTGTAGGATTTTCCAAGGATTAGTGTAGTTTTTAAATATGGTCAACATATAACATTGAGATTCACCCTGAAACCCCTCAAAAGTTTAACCTACATGGTATCTTTCTAGACACAGATGTATGTCTGAACCTTAACACCTAGAACCCAGTGTCACAATGCTGTATGCCTAGTTCTTATCACCACAATGTCTCATTCTTCTCCTTTGGTTTACTGGAAGAACATAAGTCTATCCCTAGATTAAGTAATAAATTTGCTTAGATCATTCTTATTTCAGATTACAAAACAGTGTATTATTCTATTTTGAAAAATATACTTGCATGTGTGTGTAATTAGAACCTATGTTGGTTTTGGTTCTTGGGACTCCTGATAATTTTACTTTCTGTGTTTTCCATCTTCCCATCTGAGCCATGCATTATAATATAAATGAACAATAAAAGTTATTACTAAACCCAATAATATAATAATAACCCTGCTAACTATCAGCAATACAGACATTAAGTCTAAATTAAAAAGTCCTGTCTTTCCCCTGCTTACATTCCTATATTAGCTGATAAATTTTTTGAAATGTTAAATTGAATCACAAAATATGTCCCTTCTATGTGTTCATGTGCACAGAAACGCAGAGAGAAAGAGAGAACTCATGTGATGTGTTATAAAAAATAAAATGATCTGTCATGCACTACGGCATGATGGTTGCACAGCAACCATAAATCTGTCTTTAAACTACCTAGGTAACATCATTGATTCTTTAGGTCCTTAGGGACCAAGGGCATTAGATATAAATATTAGTGTTCAAAGCTTCAAAAGTGTTTGCTTCAGAAATGACAGCTTCTACAGATGAAACAATTCTGAGTCCCTGTCTAAAGACCCTTGGCCTTTTAGGAAGTAGGCGGATATTTGATATGCATGGCAGGGTTTTGTAAAGTGGTTCTCGCAAGTGATATATAAATGAACCTTTTGCTAGATTTCTCCTGAGAGGGTGTGGACTTGGCAGCTGGGATTCAAGATCAGAGCCCCATACTTAAAAAGATAACTCGATCATAAAGAGCATGAGACAGAGTGAAACCAAACCCTTTCAGCAGTGCACAGAGTTGGACATAGAAACATTAAAGCCAGTAACAATTGCGAAGGGACAGGGTACTGAGTGAGTTATCCAAAAGACAGGACATTAGTACTTGACTATTTCTTAAAAATTAGGCAAAACTTAAATTTTGGAAAAGTCCCTCATTGTATTTATTTATTTGTATTTGTTGAGACAGTCTCACTCTATTGCCCAGGCTGGACTGCAGTGGCGCCATCTTGGCTCACTGCAAACTCCGCCTCCTGGGTTCAAGTAATTCTCCTGCCTCAGCCACCTGAGTAGCTGAGATTACAGTCAACACACCAAGCTAATTTTTGTACCTCATTTTACATCGAACATGTTGTATTCTAGAGTGCCTGGACTACTGGTATTTGTATTCAGTTGACTGGGTCACAGTATTACCTTATTCCATCAACATTTGATGTTTGTGAAATACAATTTCATGGAGCATACAATTTCCTTTTTATAGGTTTTAGGTCTTAAACAAAGAACCTATTGATGAAATGGAGATCATTTTCACAAGATCTTGATCTACCAATATTAGGGCAAGACTTGGGAACAGACTAGAACCAGAATATCATGACATGTATTATTAAACCAATATCAAGAATAGATTTTTAAAAATCTTGTTACAAACTAAACATTGTATCTCCTCAAAAGATTCATATTTTGAAATCCTAACCCCCAATGTGATGGTATTAGGAAATGGGGCTTTGGAAAGGTAATTAAGTCATAAGTGGGGAATCTTCATGAGTAGGGTTAGTACAATTATAAGAAAATACCAGAGAGTTAACTCACTCTTTTCCCACGCTGTGAGGATACAGAAGTCAGCAGTTTACAACTTACGAGAAATTCTTCAGCAGATTGCTACACATTGCCATGCTGATATCAAACTCCTAGCCCTTAGAACTGTGAGAAATACATTTATATATATTATAAGCCACTCAGTTATGGTAGTTTGTTATAGAAACCCAAACTGACTAAGACAAACAGCTGGTCCGCTTTTCCCACTCAGCAAGGTACTCAGAGCACACTGAATGCCTCAGCCATCTTTGACTCTCCTATCCCTCAATCTAGCATATTAAATGAGATAATCCTTTCAATTCCATTTTTTTTTAATGCTGTTCAAATTCATTGTGCCTCTCTTCCAAAGCCTAGTTAGTAACCTCAAAAAATAACCACCAAATTTTAGTAAGCTATACTGTCTCTCCCATTCCTAATTGATCTTAAATGATTTTAGCTTATAGTTCACTTTCCAAAATGCATATTTTGCCTGCTGCTTCACTGAAAATGATTCTCCAATTCTTACAGGATAACGTCTAAATTACCATTGGACTTTTAGTTTTATTTCTTATTCTTATCCACTAAAAATCTCTGATTAGGAGTGAGCTTGTCATATTTTAACAACAGAAAGGAAACCACAAACTGAGTGAATGAAGATAAATGACATAAGAAATAATGTCAAATAGGTGAAAGAGTAGAACATGTATGTCACCGAAGGCCATAGGAAGGTATAGTGTTAGTGTGAGTGTAGCGGGAAGTCATTTTAGATATTTGACTAAGGAGCAATTTGACTTGACAGGATCACCTTAACTGTTGTATGGCAAGTAGAAATCAGGTGGGGAGGAGAACAGGGCAGAGGGATAGAGGAACAAGAGTGGAAAATGGGAACTTAGTAGGAATTATTATAAATCTACAAGGGAGATGGTGGTGGTGGATTGGTCAAGGTAGTAGTAAATGAGACAATTAGAAATGGTCAGATTTGGGAGATAGTTTTGAGTTAGAAATGCAGAATTTGCTAATGGATTGGATGTGGTGCTTGGGCGAGAAAGACGAATTACGGATGACTCTGAGTTCTTTGGCCTGAAGAATTAGAAGCATTTAGTTGCCATTTACTGATTGACATAGTGCAGATAATGTCAAGAATACATTTGGGAGGAAGATCAAATATTGGACATATTATATCTGAGATATCTATTAGATCTTATGCCTATTAGATATTTAATTGGAACTATTGATAGACACTTAATGTCTTATTTCAAAGTGTAGGGAAAAAACTAGAATTATAAATATGAAACTACATTTAATGCCATGAAATTGAATGATACCACCAAGGAAGCGAATATAGACACAGATGAGAAGAAGTCCAAAAATCTGATCTCTGGGGCAATTCAATTCTTACAAGTTAGAATGATAGGAAAAAAATGAGCAAAGGAAACTAAGAAAGAGCAGCATGTGAGGTAGAGATAAGGCAACTTAAAGATGTTACAAGGAAGAGTGGCCAACTGTGTTTAAAGTAGGATGAAAATTGGACATGTATTTAGATATGAAAGTCATTGCCAATCTTGCAGCAATGATTCTGGTGAAGTGGTAGGGACAAAAGACAGATTAGAGGGATTTAAGAGAACATGGTAACAGAGGACTTATAGAAAGACCATGTTAAAAAAAAAAAAAAAAAAAGCCTTAGTCGAATTTTGCTGCAAAGAAAACAGATAAATATGGAGCAGTAAATAGGGGAAGATTTTAAGATAATAGAAATTATAGTATATCTGTATACTAATGGGAAAGATCCAACAAAAAGAAAAATCATAAGGTAGGAGGATTTCTGGAGTAATGAACTTAGATATGTGAGAGCAAATAAAATCTAGTGTTCAGATGAAGGGATAGGAATTAAAACATAAGGACTTCATCATAACAGTGGCAAAGCGGAATATGTGTGAATTAATGTGTATTCGATAGGCAGAAGAATGGTAAAGATTTATTATAATACTCTTGCAATTGTTTCTATTTCCCCAGTGAACTAGGAAGGAAGATCATGTGCTTAAAGAGAGGAGAGTAGGTGTTGAGGTTTATAAAAAGAGGAAAGGGCAAAAAATAGTCGCATGAGAGAATAAATCTTTGTTCAACAGTACTAGGGACTCACTTCAGGTTTGTGGTCAGAGAACTAAAAGGGGGCCAGGTAGATTGCTGGGGGTTTTCATACAATCTATTCAGCCTCAAGGGTTTAGGAATGAAGAAGGTAGATAATTAAACAGAATGGATATTTTGTCTGATATTATGACAAAGTGAGAGAGAGGCAAGAGAGTTGAAAATGTATGCAAGGGAGTGATTATGACAAGGGATAATGAGATTTAAATTACATAAGAAAATATACGTGGAAAGACTATTGCAGATAAACAGACAAAAAATAGAAAAATAAGATGCGGTACACCACTTGAAAACCGGAATTACAGGGGGGTTGGAAGTTTTCATAGTGACAAGTTCTAGCATATGGCCATGGTAATGAGTGCATGAGGAAAAGTAGAGGAAAATAAATCACTGGAAAAGAATTCAAATGAAGGTCTACATCATTGAAATAGTATCTATGTGTATAGTGGAATCACAAAGACTTTATGATTTATGTATATTGGAAAGAATGACATGTGACCCAACGGAAGAAAAGGAAAAAGAAAGGGGAGGAGAAAGAAAAGGAGGAACGGAAAGGAAGGGAAGGGAAGGGAAGGGAAGGGAAGGGAAGGGAAGGGAAGGGAAGGGAAGGTCAGTCCAGTTGGGCTCAGTGGCAGTGAAGAAAATGAGTGTGGAGTGAAAAAAAGGAACTTGACAAAGAAAAGGGAGGTGAGGCTTTGCTGACCATCTGTGGGACTTTGGGGCAACTCTTTAACTAGGTTCCTCACCATAAAATGCAGACTCCGTTGGTTCTTTCCAGCTGTGACATGAGACAATCCAGGCATCTCTAAGAGCT
>NW_016803334.1:3837565-3849377 GCF_001698545.2 Rhinopithecus bieti | reverse complement strand
GAAGGGAAAGGAAAGGAA
This sequence comes from Rhinopithecus bieti, assembly GCF_001698545.2. Lineage (NCBI taxonomy): Eukaryota > Metazoa > Chordata > Mammalia > Primates > Cercopithecidae > Rhinopithecus > Rhinopithecus bieti. The sequence continues at coordinate 3,849,359 of NW_016803334.1, read as the reverse complement.
GGGAAAGGAAAGGAAGGGAAAGGAAAGGAAGGGAAAGGAAAGGAAGGGAAAGGAAAGGAAAGGAAGGGAAAGGAAAGGAAAGAAAGGAGGGAAGGAAGGAAGGAAGGAAGGAAGGAAGGAAGGAAGGAAGGAAGGAGAAGGAGGAGAAGAAGGGAAAAGAAAAAAGAAAAAGAGAGGGAGGGAAGTGGAAGATAGGACAGAAGGGAGGGATGGGAAGAGTGTTGGAGTGTTTGGGGGATTAAAGTTGATGCAGACAGTAGGAGGAGTGTGATAGAAGGTGTTTTATGTCATGAGATTAAATACTAGAAAATTTGTAAAGGAAAGAGTAAGAGCAAATGTCCCAATGGAAAAATAGTGTGGGATATATACAACATAATTTTAAAATTTGCAGTAGTCACATGAATAGAGGGTAAAAAAAGTAAAATTAACTTTAAAATATATATTTTATTTAACCCAATTTATCCAATTAAACATGCAGTCAATATGAAAACATATTAATGAAACATATTACATTTGATTTTGCGCAATCTTTGAAATCCAGTGTGTCTCCAGTGAATCTCACTTCATCTATTATTTTTCCCAGATAGCATACCTTAATTCACATTAGCCACATTTCAAGTGTGTGATAGACACATGCAGCTAGTGGCCACCATATGTGACAGTAAAGATCCAGGGCTATCAATTACATAAGGGTTGAGGTGGAGAAATCAGCTTCCAGGAAACCACCAATTCAGAATTTCTGAAGAAATAATGTCATCAGGGAGAAAAGTCAGACTTCTGTTCCATAAAAAGAAGAAACATTCCAAAAAAAAAAAAAAAAAAAAAAGTGGAGGAGAAAACAGGGCATTTTGCTGATGAGTGCCTGTGAGTGCCAGAGGACACACAGGAGGATTTTCAGGTCTTAAGAAAGGTGGCAGATGGGTAAGCAAAGAGGATGAGCAGAGCTATATGAGAATACAACTCTGCGTGATGAGGACGACCCGAGAGTTTCGTGTGTGCAGGGGTGGCCAGTAAAACCAAGAATAAAATGAAAATTTGCCCTGGTTACCATGCAGAGAGTGATGGTAAAGGTAGGAGCCCTGGGGTAGGGGTAGAGGAAGAAGGGAGAGTATTGACAGTTAAGTTCAGAATTTCAAGGTCCTTCTTCCCCTGAGCTTGATGCTGAGAGAAAGCTAGAAAAGAAGACAACTTATCCAAACTTATCTGGGACTCCTAGCTAACTCCTGAAGCAGAAAATTTCCTTTGTTTTCTTCTGATTTCTGAAGGTAGAAGACAGAGTTGATGGGCAGGATTCTGCTCATTTTAATAGTTTCCTGCAATGTATTAGTTGCATCGTATTATGTCTTACCTTGGAAGAATATGATCTGAGGCAGGACTTATAGAAATGCTACATTGGGCAGGGCATGGTGGGTCATGCCTGTAATACCGGCACTTTGGGAGGCCGAGGCAGGTGGATCACAAGGTCAGGAGTTCAAGACCAGCCTGACCAACATGGTGAAACCCTGTCTCTACTAAAAATACAAAAAGTACCCGGCGTGGTGTCAGGTGCCTGTAATCCCAGCTACTCAGGAGGCTGAGGCAGGAGAATCACTTGAACGTGGGAGGTGGAGATTGCAGTGAGCCGAGATTACACCACTGCACTCCAGCCTGGGCAACAGAGCAAGACTCCATCTCAAAAAAAAAAAAGAAATGTTAGATTGACATTTTCCCAAGTTTTCTGCCAATGCTATTTATAGAAATAACACATGTTATTTCAAGCCCACTACATTTTCTGAAGAAACAAAAATGATAATAGGTACTAGCACCGACAGGGGTGATTGACTCCAAGGAGAAGCTCTTAATCACCACAACTGAATGAATATCTTGGTAATACCTTCCCTTTATATGAGGACAGGAATAGATATAAACAGGCTTAAACCTGGGATTGCTAACAGAATGGTATATCTAGGAAATTGATCCTAAAGATACAGTTTCACTCAAAAATGAACACATTAGAACTGTTACCAGTCACTCTTGCCTGTTGAGCCAGCAGATAAAAAGCCAGCACTATTAGAAAAAATAAAAGTGAGGGAGGAGTATTAGGAAAATGTAATGGTTTAGAAAGCCAATGGAACTTCTCAAAAGACCCTCTAGAATCGTGACCTAAATCAGGTGATCTCGCTGGCAGCAGGGCACAGTCAGGTTGAAGGTCAGAAGGCTCCAGAGGGAATTGCTGCTATAGCTTATGCTCTGTGTCACTGCCTGCTGGTCTAAGTCGTTTACTTATACTAAGGAGTTTGGGCTTTTTTTCTACATTTGCTGGAATTTTGTGACAACCCTCCTAAGCTGCTCTATAGTTTTAAAAATGATATCCGTGAGCATTCTCACTTCATCTATTATTAGGTAAGGCTTCTTGGGTTGTATGTTAGTCCAGTCTCATGCTGCTAATAAAGACATACTCGAAACTGGGTAATTTATAAAGGAAAGAGTTTTAACTGACTCACAGTTCCACATGACTGAGGAGGCCTCAGGAAACTTACAATCATGGCAGAAGGGGAAGCAAACATGTTCTTCTTCCCATGGCAGCAGCAAGGAGAAGTGCTGAGTAAAACAGGAAAATCCCCTTATAAAACCATCAGATCTCGTGAAAACTCCCTCCTATCTTGAGAACAGCATGGAGGTAACTGACCCCATGATTCAGTTACCTCCCACCGGGTTCCTCTCATAGCATGTGGGGATTATAGGAACTTGTAATTCAAGATGAGATTTGGGTGGGGACACAGCCAAACCATATCAGGTTGCAAACAAAGAATCTGATTCAAGCTGACATTGGCCAGAAAGAGATTACTATACAGAAGTTTCACGTGAAATCCAAAGACAGTGGGATTTCTAAGCATCAGAAAGGTATGGAAAACTATCTGAAATCTCATTCATGCCTCATCTCTCTAAATTTGATTAATTCTGTTTCTTCTTAAATCGTATTGTCCTCTTTTTCTCTGCTCCATATGGTGGGTTTGGGGTTGTGTTTGGAGTTCTATAAGTCCAGGTATAAGTATTTGGAGACAGCAAAACTATCTGTCACTCTTTCACCCTCAATTTCAGTTATCCAATAATAGAGGCCCAGTTGGCTTAGCTAGGGTCATCGGCTCACCTTAGTCCAGTGAATCATGGCTGAGGGATGGTGCAGTAAGGGGCAGACATACAAAATGGCTTAGGCCATACCATGAGTGGATAGTCCAAATAAGATGTCCACCACAACCTCTGAACAAACCAGAGAGGTCAGGCTTATCATTCTTATCTGATATTTTAGAAAACGGAGACTGATTTCTCCAAGGGCACAAAGCCATTAAATGGAATCAGAACAATTGCTTCTGATTCCACATTCAAAGTCTGACATCTTCACCACCTGACTAAACTGATATATTGCCTCACCTTCACATATTTTAAACCGAACTAAAGAATTAGCCTTCAAAATTCAAATATAGATGAAACCGATGATTATTTTAGGAAGATATATTTCATTCATTGAAGTTATAAAGCTGATATCCTTTCACCAGCGTCTAACTTGTATAAAAATGCAGATTTTTTCCCTTAAGTTTTATGTTGTCAATTGTCACATTATATGTGAGGATAGCTCATTTTTTTAGATGTACCAATGCTCTATCTTCAGGGTGGTGTGAGAATTGGAACATTTCATAAAATTTGAGTGATGAACTAGATATTCTTTCTTCTTCATTCCTAGGACGCACTAGCAAAGAAAACAGTAGGGAGCCCCATTACTGTCTCCTTTCTATTTATTACTGGAAGTCAGTGGCATTGCTTTCATTTAATTTATGTTCAGTTCTGTGGGAAAAGGTTGACATTAGTTACTGCAGACAAAAATAACAGTAATAGTGGAAGTCACCTTGATAATTCCACTTAAACTGTCATTTACCTTCAAAACAACTGGGATTTCATAAAATCCCACGAGATGTTTTGCTCAGGATTGTGATATTTTACAATAAAATTTTTGTAGGAATAATACATTTTAAAAATATAGAGAGTAACAATTTTTTTTTACAGAGTGTCAGATGGACAATATCCTCATACTTTTAATATGCTAGTTATAATAATGTTCTTAGCATTTGTATAATTTTGTTTTAGGAATATCTAAAACATGTCCTTCTTGGTTATTTTGCTTTTTCTTAATATAATTTCCATGTAAGTTCAAGTAGAGAATATAGACACAGTACAGTCTGTAACAAAAACTTTCTCTGAGCAAGTCTACGGCGTGTTAAACAGAAGTACGTACTAAGCCATTCTTTACATAGTACTGCATATGAGTCCATATTCTGACCAATAAATAACCAAAGACAAAGAAGGACATCAGAAGATCCTCTATTCTTATTCACTTTTCTTAAAAATCATAGAAAGGCATTCTAGATTCTGGAGGTGTGCATGTGTCCACCCAACCTGTGGTCACTGGAGTAAACTGTCTCTCTTGTCACTTCTCTTCTCTCCCTTCTCAGACACTCTTTAGTAATCGGCCTCCGCATGTTGCATCTTTGTCATTTACAATCACCTTTTAATCCTGTTTATATAAATTTGGAGCTAGATGGAAACTGGGAAAGAGTTTGGGAGTAAGATGAAGACCAGAGAAGGGATTTCAAACTCTAAGAGATGTGTTGATATATGATAGAGGGATATATATTACAGGATAATTAGTGCTTTCACATGGTTAAAACCCACTTTAGACTTTCCCTTAGTGTTATACATAGCCTGTGATCTATTTGCCCTAAAAATTTCTCTTTCTCTTCCCTGTGTATGAACCTATTAGATGAGAGGTTGACAGCACCTCAAACCAGATATAGTACTGAATTAAATGCCTGTTCCTGAGAGTAAAGAGAGAGAGAGAGAGAGAAATAGGCAATTTTTGCCTAGAAATCCACACCTGATTTCCCTCACTCACATGCCCACTGGTGTTTTCTGTTTATAACTTGTTTTCTCCCTCCTGGACCATCACAAGCCAGCATAGTCAATTGAATATATCTACACAGACACACAGACACACACACACACACACACATACACAAGCCACACAGTATTCAGGCGTCTGTGAATATAGGCTTTGTAGAACTGAAATAAATTATCTATACAATTTATGTTGTTGAATCAGCTTAATGTTTCCGGGCAGATCTACACTCCTACATTGCTGCCGATAAGAGATTCTACATGAAAATACCAAGTGAACTCTCCTAGGATTAAAAAATAAGTTAGGATAGAAAGAAATTCAGAGCATCTGCCTACAATCTTCTCATTTTACACATAAGAAAGAAGAGCCTGAGAGGTGATTTGGCCAAGGTCGCATCACACGTAGAGTGTGTTTTGAGGGGTGGTGCAGGGAGGGATAGGAAGCTTGATTACAAACTCCAAATGAGCCAACAGGTGACATAGCTACCTCAGAAGCTCACTTAAAAGATAGAATACATTAATCAACAAAGGCTACCTTACTTGATTTTAGGTAGGTATATATCAGACCTAGGCAGGGTAGCAGCAGAGACAGAGTAGTGGGGATGAGATGGGATGACTACTTCATTGAAGAGTGAATGTCATTTTAGCCAAATGCTTTGAAGCATCAAAAATGATTGCAGCTCTTCCTCTTCTTCCCTCAGTTGGCAGAGAAGGAATTGGGTATACGACTATTCCATCACTCCAGTTTGAAATTAGCCACCTGAGGGCATCACTTTGGCCATCTTGAAGCTATTGAAAGTACCAAGGTATGTTCCTTCAATACCAATTTTATTGAGATTATTTTTTAACATGAATGGATGTCAAATTTTGTTGAAAGACTTTTCTGCATCTGTTGAGATAATAATGTGGTTTTGTCTTAGTTCTGTTTATGTGATGAATCACATTTGATTTGTGTATGTTGAACCAACCTTGCATCCTGGGTATGAAACCCACTTGATAATGGGTGGATACACTTTTTGATGTGCTGCTGGATTCAGTTCGCCAAAATTTTGTTGAGGATTTTTGCGTCGATGTTCATCAAGGATATTGGCCTGAAGTTTTCTTTTCGTGTTGAATCTCTGCCAGGTTTTGGTATCAGGATGATGCTTGCCTCATACAATGAGTTAGGAAAGAGTTTCTCATCCTCAATTCCTTGGAATAATTTCAGTACGAGTTGTACCAGCACTTCGTTGTAAATCTGGTGGAATTTAGCTGTGAATTCATCTGGTCTTGGGCTATTTTTGTTTGGTCAGCTATTTATTACCGCCTCAATTTCAGAACTCGTTATTGGTACCAAACCTGCACTTGTACCTTCTGAAATTAAAAGTTAAAATTTAAAATACTTGAAAATAATAAAATGTGATGATGAGCCTTAAAAACCTTTAAAATATGGAACTAAGGCTAAACAATTATGGTAATGGTGAAATAATTTATATGCTAAAAACAAAGACAACATGCACATCGTAATATAACCAGTGATAGGAGAAAGATAGGTTAAAGAGAACCTTCTTGAGGTTGATAAATAAATTACTAGAGCTATCAATGTGTTAATTTCAAGGCATAAAGACCCACTCTAAGAACCTAGAAATATATAAAATAAGTACCCAAAGGGTACCTGGGGCAAGTAGGGGTGATGGAGCTTGACATAAGATTAAGGATATCTCTTCATCTTTTATAATGATTGTATGTCTTTTAAGTGTTCAGATGTTACATTCATTAACATATATTTCTAGTGAGAAAAGTAAAATTTTAAAAAGAGACAAATACATATATGTACTTATGAGAAAACTGCTACAAAATGGATTTCTGTAAAGAAACGAATTGGTAGATGGTGTAGGAAAGATACTTACTTTTATAAAGTGCTCCTTGCAATATTACCTTATGTAGTGAACTATTTTGAATTAAGAAATAACTGGTAAATTAAAGTGTTCTAGTTGGGATTCCTCTGGAAGGTAAAGGGGAATTGTACCACGTGTTTTAGTCTTCATAAAGTAGTATGATTACCAAGTAATCAATTCTCAATATTTATATTTTGATTAAAGGAAATCTAAACAAAAGAACTTATTTGAAGAAGAAGATGAGGAGGAAGAAGAGGATGAGAAGAAGAGAGAGGAGGTGAGTGGAAGGAGAAGTCTACTTTTCAAATCAAATCATGTCTTGAGAGATTTTTGCCACTGGTAACTACCCAGATGTGACATTTCCAGAGGTTCATCCCTACTCGAATACCGCTAAGATTTGAATAGTTCCAAGTCAAGCAATGTGATTCTAGGCAAGGACTGGGGGATTGATTTGTTTTGTTCTGTGTTTTGGTGTACATCATCTTCAGATAGGCAGCCTGTGTGGGAAACATTTTCAACTGAATATGTTACTTTTTGTCTAAATACCCTCCACAATGGTGGGCCAGAGGAACTATCTACTTGAATACCCTAAGAACTATATATCCAGCTTATCCACACTTACTCCCTAATTATCCTGCATCACTCTCAACACAACCGGTATGATTTCTCAGGCAGAACTAACTGACGCTGCATACATGGTGGGATCCTGTGCTCACTTTCTCCTCTCTCTGTCCCTCTCTGTGTGTGCACCTACATCTATACCTATAGGTACACACACACTCAGTTCTTCATTAATTAGTCATTGTTTTGCTCCCCCAAGAACGGATGACTCATTCTTTAGAAAAGGCTTCATTCAGTCCACCTCTTTGAAAGGACTCACTTCTCAACACTGTGGTTTATAGTTCTGAATTTTCCCATCGTGGATCTTTTCCTACCATCTGTGATAGAAGGGATGGTTTTAGGTTTAAATAATACACAGCTGCCCACACCACCCACCCAGGACCCCAGTCCTTCTTGTCTCCTAAATGGTCTGCACAAACTCTCCAGAGATGGTATCACAGACCTGCAATTAACACCAAAGCAATACAATTTTGGTGCCTCTGTGCTGAGCCAAGACTGATGATAAACGCTGTAACTAGAGACTGCAAGGGCTTCTCAGCACAGCCTCACAAAAACTAATCTGACACTGTGAGGACACTAAGAAACGATTATCATTCCACACCTAAAAGTGTGTTTTTTCTTCATTCTTTTTGCACTTATTCAGCATTACTAATGTTAGCACTAAAGCATATTCTTCTTTTTGTTTGTTCGTTTTTTGTTTGACATGGAGTCTCGCTCTGTGGCCCAGGCTGGAGCACACTGGCGCCATCTCGGCTCACTGCAACCTCCGCCTCCTGGGTTCAAGCGATTCTCCTGCCTCAGCCTCCTGATTAGCCAGGACTACAGTTGTGCACCACCACGCCTGGCTAATTTTTGCAGTTTTAGTGGCCAGGGTGGTCTCGAACTCCAGACCTCAGGTGATCCACCCGCCTCAGCCTCCCACAATGCTGGGATTACAGGCGTGAGCCACCGCGCCCAGCCAAAGCATCCTCTTTAAGTGTGTTGTATGTTATGTGGCCACAAGATAGGCTTATTTTAGTGAAGAGCACAAAATTAATTTCTTAAGATCCGCCTTGTGTGTATCCAATCCCAACCCCCAACACACAAACACATATTCATGTGCATGTACACACACACACACACACACACACACACAGAGTTACAAGTTAGCATCAGTGGATAATATCAAAAGCTCCTGGAGTCAGGAAAAGTCAACAGAGTAAATCCACTCGTTTGGGGGTTACAGAAGCACGGATTTTCCCCACCTTTTTCTAAATGGTTCTCAGGGACAACAGTTCTAATTTTCCTTGGCGCTTGTGGGGGAAGGATAATTCTCAGTAGGTGCTTTGAAACCTCACGTTCCCTTGAATTACATGGCTTCTGCTGTTCCCAGTGTTTCTTAATAAAAGAGAAACTCTAATAATATATATGGGCTGATTCACAAAAAAATGTAACTAAACTGTACTTCATCTATAGGTCAAATCCTATTATGACAAAAACTAACATTTTCCATATAACAAAAATACCCCACCTGATTACCCTTTATTTCAGAAAATAGTTCATCAAAACTGTGGGATAAAGCCCACAGCCACACTCTTGGAGAGTTCACCGCACTAGAACCTGATTTATTAGGAGTCTGTGAATATCCTTATTCACAAAAGCTATTCATAAACAATCCTCTGTTTTCTGTAGTGACAGTTTCTCTATCAGGGATAGATGACATCAAAATTATCATTCTCTTTGTGTGGTTCCAAAACACATAAAACTCATTGTTTTTAATCAAGCCATTTCACTTTCCAATTCACAGACTCTTATTTGCTATGAGTCCCGTTAGTCATTAGTATAAATTAGAATGGGTCTGCAAATGTAATGACCCGTGCCTTATTAACCTCCTCCCTTTATCAAGCACTGTGATTTAAGAGATATCAGTTCAGCCTACACAGGCTGCAAAATTAACATCAGTCACTCTGGAAATAATCACGGAAGACAGCATTTAACAACATAAAAAGAAATCCTTAGCTTTATAGGACCATTATTAATTTATAAGCTTAAAACTTATGGCAAATAAAAGAGTAGAGATATATATGCAAATATGTGTGCATCTATCCAGGAATATGCCACTTCAGTTGTGTTGCATTTAGTTACTTCAAACACTGAATGCTAAGCATGTAAAAGATCTGGTAATAGGTTTTAAATGGAGGTAGCATGGCTTAATGGACTAAACTCTAGGACTTAATGGAATCAAGGAGTGAATTTTAAAACCTGGTCTGCCACTAACAGGTTATATAAACTTTAGGAGTCACTTCAATTCTTACTAGTTTCAGCCTCATTACTTCTAGTCAGTAACATCTGAAGTACTGTCCGCCAAAACCCACCGTTATCAGTTAAACATTTATTCAAATATGTGTGTGTTTCTATATGTGTCCATGTACTTATATTTTTACATAGGTATCTTCTCTGTACATATATGTTTAATTTAAGTTATTGATACATGAGAATTTACTTTTTATCTTTTTACCTTTCACACATCACCTTTCTAAATCCCTGGCTGCTGATGAAAGATAACAATCCTCTTTCTTCACCATTGTAAACATTATATTGCTTGTGTATTTATACTAGAAATGGCACAAAAAGTTTAATTGTATTTTGACATTCTACTAGTCACATTTCCCGGTATACTAATGATTAGTACAGAAAGACCACTGGGGGCTGAACATAACCATTAGGCAAGTTGTAATCATCCCATTCTTGCATGGTTACTTTTTAATCCCATGTGGGGAACGTGAGGGATTGCTTCACTTCTCTGACCCTGCAATTTATACTAACATGAGTCATGTCAGCCATTGCTCCTGTCAATAGATGTCCTAGAGCAAACTAACAAAAGATGGAAATTGTAGAAAGAGGGAATGTAGATAAGGTGGATGAGATACCTTCTTGTTTATCATTGATTCTCAATAAAACACATCTAATATGTCAGTAGCACCCCTTCTTTTATTGTTACTTGTTTTCTGAAGTATGAAATCTCAAGGGAGTGGCCATGGACTGGCCTAAACCTCCCTCTACTACTCACTGCATCACATATTCAGCAAGGCTGCTGATACAGAGGTGGCCCAAACAGGAGGACATCCATCTGCGTCTATTGGAAAAACAGACACATGACCAAGTTGATATTACCATAATACAAAATATAACAAATCACCTTTTTACCATTTTCAAAGAGCTAGGCACACTTTATCCTCATACTAACTCTACTGAGAAAGGTACTGTCATTAAATGATATTTTACAGTAAGAAAACTGAGGCAGAGAAAGGATAAATTACCTTTTTAAGATCATATGCTAGAAAGTGGTGCAATGTGGATTTAAACCCTTGTAGTCTATCCGGAAGTATGCTGTAGGAACTCAGATGAGAGCCTGCTGGCTGGAGCAATCGTGCTGCAATTAGTAATAACACATATTTATTCTCCGAAAATAAAATCTTGGCTTTCCAAATGTCTCTTTGGTTCTGATATAGGTCTAAGTCAATCTACAAAACCTACCTTCCCTAGGCAGTATTATCTCATGGATTCATGTTTTAGTAGCATGAGTAAAATGCATGTCTTATGTAAAGGAAGAAATTTTGTGGAAAAGGAAAGAGATGGAAGCTAGTATTAATTATCTTCTAAAGGCACTATGCAACATACAATAGTAAATCTTTAAAATAACTCTAATATATAGGGACTGTCAAATCCATTTTTTCTGATGAGGAATTTAAAGCTCCAAAAGGTTTATCAACTCTCAAAGATTATCCTGATTGAAATTCAAACCCACATTTTAGAATTTAAAATATGCATGCTCTTTTACCCCATAAACACCATAGGTACAACCTCATTCCTTCCCTATTTCCAGTCCCACCATGCATGGTTGGAGTTATTTATTAATTTTAAACTCAAGTTTTGTTTCATTTTGTAACTTTAATAGAATTCTAGTGAAGAAATAATTTCCCTGCTTAAGATGTAGTATCTCAAACCTCTAGTTACAAAGCAGGCTAAGCTAAGGGTTAAGGATCAAAAAGAGTTCATTGGACCATATAATCCCTGTCATCTATTAGAACAGATTACATAAATTTCACTCAATAAGACAAAAGCTTACCATTATTTGATTTGTAACAACAAAACACGTTCACTCTTGCAAACACTCAAGGTTGGCTCAGGCTCTGGTAGAAATATGTACAGATACCATAGCTAATCCTTTGAAATACAAACTGGTTGCAAAACCCTTTAAAACGAAAGAAGGAAGGAAGGAAGAAGAAAGGAAGGAAGGAAGGAAGGAAAGAAGGAAGGAAGGAAGGAAAGAAGGAAGGAAGAAAGGAAAGAAGGAAGGAAAGAGGGAAGGGGGGGAGGAGGGGGGG
>NW_016803334.1:3833935-3837230 GCF_001698545.2 Rhinopithecus bieti | reverse complement strand
GGGAGGGAGGAAAGGAGGAAAGGAGGGAGGGAGGGAGGGAAGGAAAAGGGAATGAAGGAGGGGAGAGAGGAAGGGAGGGAGGGAAGGTTTGTTCAGGGAGAAGAAAACATACATATTGATCATATTAGTCTTGAAATCTAGTATTTAATTTATGAAATAGTTCACGTTCCAGAAAACCTCAGGAGATGAATTAATGTCAATGGTTAATACAAATATAACCCCCGTTAATAAAGAACAGCACTATCCCTCAGGAAAGTCATTCTTTCAACTGTGTTTGGGTAAGGTGGACCCTCGAAGTTTTTATCCTTAATAATACTCAGTTTTCCAAGTGCTAACAGTGCTTAATGGGAGTATACTGGCAAGTGACTGGAAAGATCCATCAGCACCATGATATGCACAGTGTCATCAACCTCGATTCAGACAGCTTGAAAGAAAACCTCTTGGAATTTTACACTGGTGACCATGAATCAGAGACAATGTCTTTAGTTCAGTGACAAGTATTAAGTTATAACCCTAAATCCTAAACGTGAAATTTAGAATAGAAGATACCCTTGCTTCAGTAAAACCTGGCTCACCAAAAGGCTCACCCATATAGAGGTCTGAAACCTCAATTTTGTCTGGATCATATGCAGAAATTCCTCAAATCTCATATAATTTTCTTTCACAGTAAGGGAAACCATGAAGGTTCCTAGAAACCGTCAAGACAGAATCTGAGCACAGGGTCAAATTTGGCAAAATAAGCTCCACTTGAGATTCATAATTCAAAATTAGAACACATGCAGCCTATAGGCTAATTGTACCTTTGTGCAATCCAAGGTGATGCAGGGATGTCAGTGGAGCAGGTACATTGACCCAGAGTTGATACGTGTGCCAAAGGTTTCTAGGTAAAAATACGTGACAAAGTCCTCGAGGTACATTATGGGAATGTGGATTATGGTAACTGGTGAATTAGCACATCCCTTGCCTTTTTGTTTCTGATAAAGCTCCTTTCTGGCAAATATCACTCAACATATCGTCAAGGAACAGACGCCAGGCTGCCCATTGCAGAGAAGCTGCCAGGATAATTGACACCACATAAATGTAAGTTGGACCTTCTTGCAAAGGATACAGCTATCAGAGACAACATAGTGTGGCGGAAGACGTGTTGGGCGAGGAGAACAGAGACATGGATCTATGCTCCAGTATGCCATAAACCGACCTGTTTATTCATAGGTAAAATGAACCAGATTGGTAATGTTAATTTATTCACATAACACTTTCTGGAAACAAAACATGACAATATACGTATGTATGTGCACACACAGGTGCACACACAAACAGAGGTATTAGAATTGTTACTTTCATTCTGTGGAGACCCTAAGGTAACTAGAAGCCATTTGCAGGTGCTAAAATTCCTTTCAACTTTGTCACCACAAAATGTTGCATTTTTGACAATAAGAAACTCTTTCTTTCCATTTGACTGATGACAGACAATGAAATAAGTAGGAACAGCTCCCTGTTGAAACACAGTCCTGATGAGATCTGTTGTTTATACCAAGCAATGAATATGGGGCCTGTGATTCAGGAGTCAAGCCTTATGACAAGGAAGAAAGAACAGAGAAAATAGTAAATGAGGCTTAAAAGCAAAAGCCCACAGTCGCTTGCAGATGAGGTCAACATCTCTTTCTAGAAGCCGAGTCAAATATATCCCTCACACAGAGTCACCTCATCGGGTTTGTCAGGAGGGAGAGGAGAGGGTGTTCTCTCTTCTGAGTGGGTCACAGAGTTACTAACCAGCTGAAATCCCTTCATCTGAAATTCGAGTTCCATATTTTCCCTGTGCAAAAACAAAGACTTAGGTGTTAGGGTTAATGGCTGTATAAGCTATGAGACTACCTACAAGATTCACTATTATTTTTATAGATTTCGGAGGTACAGTGCAGTTTTGTTACAATGACATATTGTGTAGTGGTGAAGTCTGGGCTTTTAGTGTAAACAATCACCCCAATAAGGTACATTGTACCTATTCAGTAATTCTTCACTCGTCACATCCTTCCCAACTTCCCACCCTTCTGAGTCTCCAGTGTCTATTATTGCACTCTTTATGTTCTTGTGTATACATTATCTCCTACATAAAAATGAGAGCATCCAGTATTTGACTTTCTGAATTATTTCACTTATGATAATGGCCTCCAGTTCCATCTATGTTACTGCAAAAGACATTATTTCAAAAAAGATCAACACATTGCAACACAGTTTTTCCTAGAAAGGTAAAAATAAAACACTCCTTTGGCAATATTAGAAACCTCAAAATGAGAGGTCGTAAAAAACCCACTTCTGTTATATACAAATAATAGAAATTACAAGGCTGCCCTAGAGATGTGAGACCCAAGAAATAGGATATACAAAATAGCAGAATGATAAACATAATAACAGAATAAATCCCGATAACAAAATAATTGCAATTGTGATGGGAGATATATGAAATTAGAAAGAGAAATGTGCAAATTTAGAATAATTTTAATAGCAAAAGGTAACTAATTATCAAAGTAATACATAAATTTTACCCTTGATTCTGCCAGATTCTGAGAAAACGTGGATGGAGTACATAATATTACCTCATGAAAAACCATTTAAGCTAAACTTTCACACTTGGCCTATGTGTTGATCTTTTCACTAAACTAGCAAAGATGTTTTTCATTGAATTCCCATACAAAATGTATTACTATTTGTAGCATGTGAAAAACTTATTAAAAGTAGGCAAAGTTATTTACTCAAGGTACATACCTTATATTTATCAATTTATTAATATATCCTCATTAGTACACTGCCACTCCCACTTTATGTATTAGGAAACTAAGCCAAAAATTTCACTTCACTTATTTAATACAGCATACGGTATATGTGATGTCAAAAGAAAGGCATTCCAGGCCAGGCGCGGTGGCTCATGCCTGTAATCTCAGTACTTTGGGAGGCCGAGACAGGTGGGTCACAGGAGGTCGGGAGTTCGAGACCAGCCTGACCAACATGGAGAAACCCCGTCTCTACTGAAAATACAAAATTACTTGGGCGTGGTGGGGCATGACTGTAATTCCAGCTACTCGGGCGGCTGAGGCAGGAGAATTGCTTGAACCCAGGAGGCGGAGGTTGCAGTGACTCAAGATGGCACCACTGCACTCCAATCTGGTGACAGAGTGAGACTCTGTCAAAAAGAAAGAGACAGAGAGAGAGGAAGGAAGGAAAGAAGGAAGGAAAGAAGGAAGGAAGGAAGGAAGGAAGGAAGGAAGGAAGGAAGGAAGGAAGGAAGGAAGGAAGG
>NW_016803334.1:3807871-3831477 GCF_001698545.2 Rhinopithecus bieti | reverse complement strand
GAAAGAAGGAAGGAAGGAAGGAAGGAAGGAAGGAAGGAAGGAAGGAAGGAAGGAAGGAAGGAAGGAAGGGCATTCCTGTCATTCCCAACAACATGGATGGAACTAGAAATCATTATGTTAAGTGAAACAAGCCAGGCACAGAAAGACAAGCATTGCATGTTCTCACTTGTTTGTTAGATCTAAAACTCAAAACAACTGAGCTCATGAACATAGAGAGTAGGGCGGTTAACAGAGGCTGAGAAGGGTAGTGGGAGCCTGGGGGGAGGTGGGGATGGTTAATGGGTACAAAAAATAGAAAGAATGAATAAGATCTACTATTTGATAACAGAATAGGGTGATTCTATTCAATAATAACTTAATTGTACATTTTAAAATAACTGAAAGGATGTAACTGGATTGTTTTTAACACAAAATATAAATATTTGAGGGGATACCCCATTCTTCACGATGTGATTATTTCACATTGCATGCTTGTATCACAGCGTCTCATGTACCCCATAAATATGTACACCTACTATGTAACCAAAACAATCTGTAAAAATAGAAAAATGAATAAATAAATACATTTTAACATAGGAAAAAAGAGAAAGGCATTCCAGAGAAGGTAAAACATGAACTGAATGTTGAAAATCATGTAAGAGTTAACCTAGCCCAAGGGACAGGGCAGGAGAAAGCCTTTCTAGGCAGATGGAGCTGTTTATAGTCTTTTGCACAGAACATAAGGGAGTGTGTGGTGTGGGGTGTGTGTGTGATGATATAGATCAGAGGTTGAAATGTTGTTGGAGAACAAATATTAAGTCACAGCAAGAGAAGCAGCACGGAGAGACAGGCTGGATCTGTGTCATGAAGTATCATGGTCATGCTTGGAAATGTGTCACTTCCCCAGCAGACCCCTGAGGAAACATGCAAGGATTTTTTTTTTTTTTTTTTTTTTTTTTTTTTTGAGATGGAGTTTCGCTCTTGTTACTCAGGCTGGAGTGCAATGGTGCGATCTCGGCTCACCGCAACCTGCACTTCCCGGGTTCAAGTGATTCTCCTGCCTCAGCCTCCCAACTAGCTGGGATTACAGGCATGCGCTACCATGCCCAGTTAATTTTGTATCTTTAATAGAGACAGGGTTTCTCCATGTTGTTCAAGCTGGTCTTGAACTCCTGACCTCAGGTGATCTGCCCGCTTCGGCCTCCCAAAGTGCTGGGATAACAGGTGTAAGCCACCGCACGCGGCCTACATTCAAGGATTTTAAACAAGAATATTTTTATTTCTAAAATAATCTTTCCAGCTAAACCACTGAAAATGGTTTAGAAGGGAATAATTCTGAAATTAGGGAATTCCATTATAAGGTTCTTTTCCATAAACAAGATATTAATGAGAACCTGATTCAGGCAGGTGCAGAAAAAGTGACAGACTTGAAATATAGGAATTGAAATCAATAGGACTTAGTAATCATTTCACATGGTGGAGAGGGAGAAGGGACATATAATTGAAAAGAAGTTTATTTTTGTTACTAAGTAGAAGAGCAAATTGTAGGGCAAAAGAACACCAACAAAGTTACAGATTTAATGTCGAAGAAATAAGTGGTGCATCCAAGTTTTAGACACATGAGATAGATAGGTATACGTCCGGAGACTATGAGGTAGGCTGGACATGGGTGTACACGTGTGAGATTTACACGTATATAGAGAGTTATTAATCCATCAGAGTAAATGTTATCACTTAAAAGAAAAGGAAGAGAAGAGATCTATCTCCTGAACTTTAATGAATACCATTATTCCAAAATACAAACAAAGAGAAGTATAAAAGAAAAGAATTTGAGACTAAAAGACATACTGAGAATATAGGGGAATAACTGAGGGAGAGAGGAGAGAATGACAGAAAGACTTAGATCATAGAAGCCAAAGGATTGCATGCCTGTATCAACACATCTTATGTACCTCATAAACATATGCACCTGCCATGTGCCCACAAAAAATAGAAATTAAAAGAAAATTTAAAACCAAAGAAACAATGAACTTTGAAAAAGAGAAAATAGACCAATTTCCAGGAAAGAGCAAACAAAATAAGGAAAATTAAAAGTGCTTTGGATTTACAAACAAGGGGGCTATTTCCAGTCTTTAACCTAAGAAGTTTTATACACAAGCCAGAATAGAGAGTTTAAAATACATGAGACATTTAAAAGTGGAGACAATGAGTTTATATTTCTCTTTCAAGAAGTCTGAGGGAATTGGCAGTTGGTAGAAGGCTGAGCCACGGCCAGCACAGGGTTCTGGAGGCTCATTACCCACCCACCTTTTAGAAACATTGTAGTTTTGAATGATCCCAGTGATCTCAAAGAAAGCTCACACAAGGTTTTTAACACAACCTGCTGAGCTCCAGAGCTTTTTCCTTTCTTATGATGCCAGGAAATTCTCATTCTCACATATCTAATCAACTTTTTCGTGTGTACAATTTCATACAACTATGCAAAGCTGAATGAGAACATCATCTCTCTCTGGAACTCCTTGACATGTGCTTCCCTGTGCTGTAAGGCTGCTTTGCTTGTAAATTCATATAATGAACTTTTCATTACATGGTATGGTGAGGCACCAGTGGTGTGTGTCTCCTTCCCTTTGCAAATTATTGATGACCACAATTAAAATATTTCACTTACTCTAGTGCTATGATATTTTGAAACGAACACAATTGACCTAGGCCATCAGGACAGGAGGAAATTTTTCCTTCTGGGAGGAGCAGCACAGCATTTGGAGGGCCAACAACACGGTGGCCATGGTCTATCAGGACCTTGAATAGACCAGGGCACAACATAATAATGAGTCAAAATCCAAAGAGCATCGGATGTGTTGTTAAGTCTTCCAATAGTCAAAGAGAAGGAAGCCTGGCTCAATAATTCCTTAGAAGAACCCACCAATGCAAATGTGAACAGCTATGTTTGCTGTGATTCTGGTTGCTGATGGGCCAGCTAAAGTTTCAGAAGCAAGACATGCTGTGGACAGTGGCTGTTCCAATAAGGCAGGAGCCTGAAAGGTACCTAAGGATATTATAGAGCTAAACCCATGCTAGAGGTCCCAGGGACCATGCCTATGGGGCAGATATGGAAGCGGGGAGCCTTTCCAGAGGTGTTTTCCGGTGGAATGGAAAGACTAGCCAGTTAGTCAATAGGCCGAAGGAAAACCTAGGCTGGAATTAGAAGTGTCAAGGAAGGGATGAACAGAAATAAAAACTGACCATGGGGCCAGGAATCCTGCTCTTCAAAGCGGGAGAACCAAATGCTCCTGGGTTTGCTATTTAGATCAGAGCTTCCATAGCTATTATTCCTGTTCGTTTGTGGGTGAGTTGGTTGGTTGGTTGGTAGGTAGTTTGCTGTTATTTTGTCAGCCTGTATAATTGACATGTACATTCGCAGCATGAAGGTGATTGGCTATGCTGGTAGGATGTTGCCTTTGGGACCTCAGTTAGGGACCTTGAAAGAGTCAGCCAACAGCATGGCCAAGAACAATCCTAAGCTGTAGTTGTTGGAGAAACCAGCCCCACACCACCCAGCGGGTACCCAGAGTCCGGCGGAGACAAAGGAGCTAGAAAGAGACAGAATAAGCGTTTAAAAGCCGGGTCCAGGGGACCGGAGCGTCAGAGCCTTGCTCACGGCCCAGAGCTCTTGGACTCCACCCAATTTATTGGTTTACAGGATCTTTGTTGTTAGGGCAGATGGGAAGGGGAAGAAGGGATGAGGAAAAGGATTAATCAGTGAAGGAGAACTCGTGAGTCATTCGATAAGAGGTACAGCAGCGACGGTTTCTGTGAATTTCCTTGAGCAAAGGCGTGCGTCTAAACTACTTAAGATCTTTAACTTACCGGGACTGAAACGGGTGGGAGCAGGTTTCAGAAGGAGCCAAGATGTTTGGTTATGCTCCACTGCTTCAGGGGAGTGTTATCTCCCTGAGCAACCTGTGGAATGCCGCTGAGGGATAATGCTCTCAGGGCATAAAGACATGAAGACAAGAAGACTTTTCTCCTGAGAGGCCACCCATGGCTTCCCATGGGTGTCTCACACAGGGGAGACCAACTCAACTGGCACCCCAGAAACTCTCTTTCCCACAGTAGTCTTTCTGGAGTCTCAACTGAATAATCAGTATGTTCATTGAGACCTCTCTTCTTGCCCATTTAAATCTCCAGCATCTCCCATCATCATTCAGCTTCCAGAATCTTGGCTCCTCTCGCAGCCACCAGTAGTTGTTCTCTTCCAAGACTTTTAGATTCTTAAAACATGTATGACAATTCAGTGTTGGAGGCTACCTCCGTGCTAGTTCCTGGACTATTCTCTACGGTAACATGTGCTGATAAGTGCAGCTGCCTGGGCAGCCTCAAGCTGATCTGTGCTTTTCTCCATGCAAAGAGACTACTGACCTCTACTAAGGCTTCACTTTTTAAACCACAATTTGAAAAGTGGCTCCAGGCAGAATGCAGTGAATGTGAAGCTAACTTCCTGAGTTATCTTTAAGAATCACAGTACTGTCTTGGAATGTTGTCTGATGTCTAAAATACTTGCTTTATATAATGTGTCTAGTTTCATAATCTTTGTGGAATAGAGGAAACCTTCTATTTGGTCATTTCTAGAATCAAACATGACAAAAATTTTAACAGCTACCACTCAATTACCTTCCCTAAACGCTCACTAGGGATTTAGATAATATGTGAAAACAGTTTTTAAAATGCAAGAAAGAAGTAGAATTTTTTTTTTTTTTGTCTCGCTCTGTCACCCAGGCTGGAGTGCAGTGATGTGATCTTGGCTCACTGCAACCTCCGCCTCCCTGGTTCATGCCATTCTCCTGCTTCAACCTCCTGAGTAGCTGGGACCACAGGTGTCTGCCAGCATGCCCAGCTAATTTTTTGTACTTTTAGTAGAGACGGGATTTCACTGTGAATTTTTATATAAAGAAAAGTGTAATCCAATAATTATTTTGTTTCAATCTTAATTATCATTATTTAAAATGTAATTAATATTTAATACTATTGCACTTTTGACTTTAACATTTATTTTGCTCTTGTGAAATGCCACAGAACAGAGAAGGAAGTGTATTTCAGGGTCTTCTCAAAGATGCGTATGGCCTATGTTTAAAGAACAGGTACACACAACTGGTATAAGTAAGCAACAGGAGAGGAAAAGATATGAAGTAAGAGGTGGTAGCTGACGAAGAAAGACATGAAACCTAAGCTCCCAAATAGAATGGAATGTTTATATGTAATGAAATTGCTCTTTCATTGTGTCTCATTGCTAGAATGTCCTCTTTCATCATCCGATAGAAGAACAAGCTGGGGAGAACATATTGTATTTAAGTCCACTCTGTATTAATCCTGAGTGAAAGCAAGGAGTAAAAATACTACCCAAGCACTTCTCAAAGTCTGTTCCACAAAATGCATTGTGCTCTTCCTGGAAAAGTTCATACGTAGTCACAAAAAAAACTTAACGAATCTTGAAGATAATGAGAAATTCTACGTTAAAAGGACCTGATTAATTTGGTTTAATGTAGCCTTTCACAAAATTGCTTCACTACCCAGAAAAATTTATGCAATCATATCTACTAATATGATCTATGTTATTATATGGTTATGATGGCTTGAAATGAGTAATCTTTGGAACACAATTTGAGAAATCCCAAGTTATTTTATTTCAAAGTATTTAAACGAGAGAAAAGGAAAGCCTGCAGACAACATGATGCAGTCTTTTTCAACTGCATCATTCATCAGTGGAGCTATTGAAAGATCCCATAAAATGGTCTTCAAGACTGGAAAAATAATAAATGATTGACCCAGGAACCATACAACTCAGGAGGAGAGACATGAAAACTGTATTTAGGCAGATGGAAACGCGGGTCACAGAGTAACTCAGAAGTCAGTGTATATCAGAGAAACCAAAGTCAGGAGATACTACTCCAGTGTTCAAAACACAAAGGTCAATAGACAAAAAGACAAATTACATATTCCGGGTGAGACAGAGGAGCATGCCTTTACTCAGCAATGTTACAGAAGGTGTATCTGTGCTAACGGAAACGTCAGAAACAGGATGGTGAAAAGAGCAATGTAATAGCAACATCATCAGCCCAGCTAGGCCTTTTATTAGAAAAAGAAAAACAGAATAGACACTTAAGGAAAAGACTGATAGAAGCCAACATTCCACTCAAAAAGGATTTTACAGCACACACCACAGCAATCAGACACATTTCTACCAGCAGCAGAAGATAGCCAGTCATAAGAATATTAAAAGATACTTGTACTAAAAATAGAAAAAAAAGTTTTAAGAACCTGTATATCAAACAGTAAATCTATCTAGTAAACATGAAAAAAACTGGTGATTAAATAGGAGTCAAATCAGTATTATGTGTACATGTAAATTATTTGCAAACTTGTATTGTTTAGCTAATTCATAGATCATTCTCATTCATTCGTTTATTATTTATTGACCAATAATATATAATTCTGATGTAATTCTCATTTCGACTGATGTTTAAATGGACATGTTTAAACTTGAGTGAAGTCAGTGTTATGATTTTGGTGCCTAAACATAAACTACCTTTGTGTCTAAGAGATGACAGCTTACCAGATAATCAGCATTTACTTAGATATTTGTGTTTCATACCGTACCATCAAACAGACAGTGATGTTGATTCATCATCAATAAAGGATAGGATTCAAAGTATTTGCAAGCTGGGTTCTTTTTGCTGATTTTTGGTTTTATAGGTTTGGAATATGGTAGATATGATCAAGTTATATTATTAAAAAACAGATTCATGTCCTAATTATTAGTATGATGTTCTGAAAAGATGATGAACCAACATGAGAGTTATCTTCATAGAGAAAATCTATACTTTCTAAGTAACATGTGTTGGATTTTTTTGTGTTCACTTTTTAGTTACACCTGTTATGAAATAGAGAAGAAAATGTTATGCTTGCATTTTCAAAATTTCAATCTGGATAAATGTATCTAAAATATTCATAAAATTAAGCTTTTTCAGTATAAAAAAATGGTTTCCTATTTTGTTTGTAAGAGTGACTACAAGCTGATGGAGATATTTTGAGCACAAGGTGCAGACGAATTTTAAATAACTTCCTCTTACTCCTCATCAGTATCTATATGATTTCTAATCATTCCTGTACACATCAGCTATGATGAGGATGAATCCAGGTGTGATGAACATGATGTTCTTGTTATTCTGAAGGACGTTTATTTTTATTTATGCCATTGTGTTTAGGCTGCTCAAGCACTGTTTAGAACAAATAGGCATGCAAAGCTTCCAAGTCAAATCTTATGCTAGCTGCACTTTTGGAGTGGATGTAGGTTCTCTTCTCTTTTGGATATACATTTCCAACTGGTATTTTATGAGTGATGCTAGGATACTAATTCTGAAATTGCCCTTAGTGTACTGTGGTATAAAAAAAGTGTGTATTGGCCGGGCGCGGTGGCTCAAGCCTGTAATCCCAGCACTTTGGGGGCCGAGGATGGGCGGATCACAAGGTCAGGAGATCGGACCATCCTGGCATACGCCGGTGAAAACCCTGTCTCTACTAAAAAATACAAAAAACTAGCCGGGCGAGGTGCGCGGGGCGCCTGGTAGTCCCCCAGCGACTCGGCGGCTGAGGCGAGAAGGGCGTAAACCCGGGAGGCGGAGCTTGCAGTGAGCTGAGATCCGGCCATGCACTCCAGCCTGGGCGATCAGAGCCAGATCGGTCTCAAAAAAAAAAAAAAAAAAAAAAGGTGTGTATTATATAGTGGATCTATCTGAAATTTTAAAACTCTTTAGAGAAATCTGAGAAAAAAGAAAATATAAATTTCCCAATGTCAACTTCTGTTAAAGAAAAACTTTCCAAGCCAGATGTCTGTCCATAGAGTTGTATGTCAAGAACTTTGCATAATTAAAAGTAATCATGCAAACTTTCTTGGAACACATATTCCATTTATTTTGTTGTTGTTGTTGTTGTTCCTGTGATTACAGAGACTTGGCAAAAAAGGCATTTTTACTTATTAAGCTAACAGTAGATCCAAAAGCCTTAGCATAATATAGGCTTTTTTTCTGAAGCATTTATTTGCTGACAAAACAAGTGATTCCTGTTTATTTCTACCTGATAATAATTTTGAAGCTCAATCCACCCGCAAGTGTAATGCTTCACATTTCTGCTGTGCAAACAGGAAAACTAAACAAGAGCCAACTGGAGAAACAAAGCTTCATGTTAGGAGCCCACCTGATCACACCCAGCAAATGGTTATATTTGGCTGATACTTATTAAAGCTGCATATTTGAATCTATTAAGATGCATTTCATTACCTCTGACAAATGCAAATAGGCTTTCAATCTTTTCAGAGCAGCAGGATTTATTGTACAGTTGAAAGAATGATTGTATCTGCCTGTGGGCTTGGTGTAGTCTAATTTCATAGTATATACACAAACAAGATTTGTTCTCGGAGTAACACTGCGACAATTTCAGAGCTGTAAGTCAGGTGCTTGATGAGCTCCTGAAAATATTTGTTTAGTATTCTGAATAATACATATAATTTACAGTGTTATCCTGAGATAACGAGGAAATGTTATTTCAAATAACAGCTTACTTAGTAAACATGGTTTTCAGTGGAGATACTACCCAGCTATCATGAGAAACCATACATTTATTTTAGGTAAGCTCATATCTATAACTCATGTCCCAAGAAAATTATGAATATTGGAGTGAATTGGCTGACACTCTGCCAAATAAGATTTCACTAGCAGCATCAAAAATAGAAATGGATTAATGCAAATTAATTGCTTTGAAAATGCTTTATTGCACTGATAAAAACTACATTTTACTTGAAGTGCAATGGGCAAACTATAACTCTTAAAGGCCACCAGAAAAGTATAATTTTAAAAAAATTGAAATAATAGTAATATAAAGAATTTAAAAATGTCCACTTTCATCAAAGTTTAGGTTACAAAAAATGTTATTTCCACATATCAATTTTTTACTTGAATTTTAAATTTTATTTTTTCAAATTTAATTCTACTTTCCCACAAAGAATGAGATACACCTTAAATGTCCTGGTACACTTTAACAGTTCACTTAAATGTAGGTAGCTGGAGTACTGGTACTTCTATTATTTAAAAAAATTATTTATTTATCAAATCTGCATTTGCTTTTTCCTCTGCTCATTTGAGTTTTGTATGAAGTTAGAATATTTTTAAACTGATTTCCAATTATTTATCTGTTTGCTTCTGGGGAAACTGTAATGGATGTAAAGGTGTAAACATTTTAGTCCACAAAATATAGACAGATGACAGATATAGATAGATAGACATACATGTGTGTGTATGTATATATGTATAAAACTTCTTATATAAATATACATTATATATAGTACTAGTAATCAAAATAAATAGAGATATTCTTTTCCATACACATCTATTTTAGGCAGTGTTTGGTGGAGTCTTATAGATGTGAAAAATGCAACCTAATTCCTTGTATTAGTAGGTTCTATTTCCTCATCATTGTTTTAATAAATCAATTTTTTTCTGATCAATCTTCTAATATGAGAATGGTAGAGAGGTTATAATATAATAAATTAATCTAGTTAACTGAAAGAAAAACAGTTTGAAAAGTTTCAGGAAACATATTGTGAATTAAGGCACAGTTCCAAATCAATGTTTTCAGTTGTAGGCCACCGTTTATAGTATTAAATACATTAAAATATGTGGCCACCTTAAATTCCCCTAAAGATTAAAGCTTTAGTTCTTCATTTTAAACTTTGGACCTACATCAATTTTATTTTACGTCAAAACAAAATTTATACCAGGGTTTGTTCTTTATCATTTAGATATATGTTATCATTAAATAAATATATTTCAAAGGAATATAAGAAATGGACAAGGGAACTGAATTAAAATGAATTAAAAATAAAAAAAAGTATAAAGCATCAATAAGAGACATTCGTACAGTGCAATGTGCAAATATACACACACACTCCCAAATGACGTCAATGTTTTTTCTCT
Organism: Rhinopithecus bieti; assembly: GCF_001698545.2. NCBI lineage: Eukaryota > Metazoa > Chordata > Mammalia > Primates > Cercopithecidae > Rhinopithecus > Rhinopithecus bieti. The sequence goes on along the minus strand of NW_016803334.1, from coordinate 3,821,473 downwards.
GACCTCTAGGTAAATACTTTACCAACAATAAGAAAGAAAATGCAGTTCGTTTCATAGTATTACCAGCCAGAGTGGAAAAGTGAATTAGATAACCTGAATCTGCCTCCCAGTGACGAAGTTCGTATCTTTCAATAGCCCCCATCTCTTTCTTCTTCATCCACTTGATCACCCCTGTATCTGCCACCACATGCATGCATAAATTTCTCATTACCACCCACAGTATTCAGTGTAAAGAAAAAGTATTTTCCGTAAAAGAACAGCTCCTGGATACTGATACTTGTCTACTCGGCATGTGTCTCTTCTTTATAGAATAAAATGCAGGCAAGATTTAGAAAGCTTCAGGTCTCTTAAGTCCTCAATCTTACGGATTAGCAACAGGATAGGAGAGGTAAATTCCTTCTTCAACATGCTCCAATCTCTAATTAAATCACAGACAATTAAATGTGTTCTTTTAAAATTGACATTAGTTAATAAAGATTATTTCAAAAATATGAAAATGACTATTGTGATCTTTGAGTCTCATAACTAACAAAGCTGAATGTGCCATGCATGCAGCTGCCACATACTAGGTGTTCTCCATTTTCTGGGTACATATCAGAGAACATAAAAGAAGATCCCTGCTCTTATTCAGCAATAATACTGTGGGGTGGTGGGAATAAAAATTATAAGAAAATAAACAAGATACTTTTAGCTTCCTTAGTCTCAATTAGTCAGTGTACAGTTTCTACATTATCCCAGTCATCAAATATTTACTAAACGTCTGTAAAATACCGGGCACTGTTCCAGTAGTTGTGAATAAACAGAAAGACCTCAGTCCTCATGCATTTACATTCTAATGGTAGAGGATAGAAAATAAATCAAATAAGCAGGTAAAACACAAAGTATGTTAGATGCTAATAAGTACTGTAGTGAGAAAATAACCAAGGAGAGCGCACAGAGAATGCCAAACCAATGGGGATGGGAGTGTCAGGTTTCCATTTAAATTCAGATAGTCAAGAAATTACTCTCTCTCAATCAGGTGAGCAAAGTCCTGAATGAGGTGACATAGCCAGGGCTGAGAATCACCATGGGGCAAAACACTGATACCGTGCTTGTTCCAAAAATAGTACGAAAGCAAGCATGCTTAGAATTAGTACTCAGGAAGAATCATAGCAAGAGAAGAGCTGAGACAGATAAAGACCTGTGTTGGAGGGAGTATACTGATGGTGGAGTACCTTATAGGCTTACAGAAATTTGCAGCATCTTGTAAAACCCTGCAGACCATTCTAAGGGCGTTGACTTTTAATCTTAGTGAAGTGGGAAGCATTTGGGCTGATATGGTTCTGCTCTGCATCCCCACCCAAATCTCATTTCAAATTGGAATCCCCACATCTCCAGGGAGGGACCTGGTGGGAGGTGATTGGATCATGGGGTGATTTCCCCATGCTGTTCTTGTGATAAGGAGTGAGTTCTCTTGAGATCTGATGGCTTAAAAGTGGGCGTTTCCCTGCACTCACCCTCTCTCCTACCACTGTGAAGGAAGGTGCTTTCTTTTCCTTCCGCTTCCACCATAATTGTAAGCCTGCTTTAAATCATAACCTTATTGAGCTATAATTAAAAATAATAGGAACTAGTAAAGAGTAACAAGTGTTTCTGCAATCACATTACACTGATTTTAAAGAATGAGCTTTATGAGTAGCAAGAGATTAAGAGTGATTTCAGTCCCATCCCCAAGGAAACCCTGATAAAATCTATGGTAACATTTACTGGTCTCTCCTCATTTTTTGCTTTTATGTTTCAATCAAATTTGGCAAAGCAGATTAGTCACTCACAAAAACTCATTTTTGGTCAATATCCCTTGTGTTTTTTTTGTATTTTTTTTCTCATTTGAATCACTGTGAAATTGTGTAGCAAAATGAAAACTAGTATTTTCTTGGTCAATCATTATATTTCTATACAAGCTCCAAGACGCAAAGCATAAACACTGAAGTGGGCAGTTAGGAATAAACCCTCAGGAGCCATTGCTCCATCAGCATATTTGCACTTGAAGTTCCATTAGCAAACATAACTCAGAGTATCACACATTATAAAATATGTTACACAGACACCTACACCTTAACAGATATTGAAAGGCTGCATCTATTATGTCACCTAGTGAATAAAAAGAAAATAGCAAGACTACACCCTATATATTTGGGGGCAGCAGTCAGATCTTAAAGTATTTCTTGAGTTTGCAGTACCTGACTAGAAAAATTGTAGAAGCAATTGGATAATAGATGTAGTGACTTCTGGTTCTCAGGAGAAGGGGGTCATAATTTAAACATAAAGTTATCTCCAGAAGTGAGAGAAAAGTTGAGGATCTGGTGATAAGACATAAGGAGGATTTTGTTTGTTTTTCTTAAGAGCCAATCCAAGTCCTTTCCAAAGAGAAATATGGTATAGATACTACTGGCACATATCACGCAAGCTACTTCAAACTTCTTTCTATGTATGAGTTGATATAACTGATAGGACTATCATTTTCACTTTCAACAGGTAAAGAATTAATATTTCCCTCAGAAATGAGGAAGTAAAGCCAAATCCTAATATAGCAAAATCATGACCAGACATGTGTTTGAAGGGTTTTGAAAGCCAGCTTGTAAGGTAATTTATAGATTATTCAAAAATCTAATTACTCTCAGGAAAAAAATGATTGAAATACTTTTCTACAAGAGATGAGAAGCTACTTAATTAATGTCAAACATAAACTTAATTGATAGTCACAGTTTTAAACTTCAAGGCCAACTATTGGTTAAGGTTATATTTTATTGAGTATATTTTATAGAACTTGACTCTCCAAATTTTGACTGAAACTTGTTTTTCCTGACAGAAGTATGTGACCTAGATATGTAGCTTACAACTCACATAGCATAATCCTTAGAACTGACAGACACACTATGCAGTTTAATTTCTCTTTTTAAACAAAAAAGATTAGCTCTTGTTGGGAAGTTTTACTTACTGGAGAAACAACTAGCAAATTTAAAAAAAGAAAAGAAAGCTCACATATCCTTACAATTCCACACGAAGGAAGATGCCCATATTCTAATCAATTTACGTGAACTTCTCTCTTCATCCCACTGATGAATAGTTATGCAGCTGAAAAACAGGAATAACATCTGTCAACAATTTTAACATGCCTAGTTAAGGAGAACTGCTGCTAGTTCCACTTACACTGATCTGAAGCATAAATATAGTTAGCTTGGGCAAGCTTGTCAACCAGGTCATCTGCCTCAGGCATGAACCTAGCGTACAGCATTTTTGATGATTCTTTACTAGATTCCAACTGTCAAGCAACTCTAATGCTATTTTTCTTAGGTGTTAGTGTAATTGTCCCTGAGAAGTGACTTAGTTTCTTCATGTTCCATATATCTGTAGCTTCTTGCCCAAGGGACTCGTCCCAGGCTTCACAGTTGTCATGTTCCATTAGCTATGGTTAACTAGGAGTAGATTTAAATAGCCTAATTTTTTTTTTCTAAAAATGGAAAGTAAAGGAATTGAATTTTTAATTATTTATAAAGGTTTTTCAGGTGGGTGAATATGTGTATAGGCTCATGTGCATGTACACATGGGTTAACACATGTTGTTTTCTTCTTTAACCTCTACTGGCAAAAATAGACATAAGATAGTGACAGGCACTTCAATATTTTCATTAGCCTTGGATTACCCAGTTGGCCAGCAATAAGACTTACTCTTTTTTTTTGATATTTAATAAAGCCTAACATATACTACTATAAGCGTGAAGCACAAATTCACATTAAGACAATAATACTGAGACCTTGCAATATTACAAAGATTTTCATCAGGATATTTATATAATAGTAATGAATTGATAATGATTACTAAGCATCTCTTAAATATTTAAAATATGAAAAAAGGTCTAAACTCATTTAAATGGAAAAGTTTTCATTATATTTTGTTAAACTAAAAAGTAGATTACAAACTCCATGTATGATATCATTGTGTTTGGAGGGAAAGTACTAAATATTCATAAGTAGATACGTAGACATAGAAAATTGTCTCAAGAGATATACTGCAAAATGGTAGTCATCATTATTTCTTGATAAAATGATTTCAAGTCAAGTTTTGTTTCTTCTTTATTACTTGTTATGTAGACAAAACTGTGGTATATCCATACAATGAAATGCTACTCAGCAGTAGTAAGGAACTAAGAATATATACAACAATATGAATGAATCTCAAAATAATTATACTCACCGTTATTCTAGTCAGCCTGAATTGTCCATCTACAAATCAGTAACCAAATATTTATCTAAAAAGTGTGTCATCCAGGAGTTTTAGTGAAGGTAAAAAATAATTAATTTCCCATCTTTAGAAATAAGCCATCTAATTACACAGTTTTTTGCATGATGGGAATACAATGTTATGTACTGCTGAGCTACACTGAGAGACCTGGAACAAAATGGACATGTTCTTTAGAATCAACATGAGTACTGCTATTATCTAAAGACATCTTCAGTCTCTTCAAAATGGTGTATGCTATGGTTCAAGACTGAGCATTATATCGGAAGGAAAAAAATGACAAGTAGAATTAGTGAATTAACATTCTGTTTATTATTCTGCTGTTAAAACAGTAATTTATTACTTTTCTGTAAGATCATATGCTGTAATTACTGAAATAAAACCATTTGAATGTTGCCATAGCTTTGATTCATTCTATTAAATACAAGATGCATGAAATTAAACCATTACAATATTGTGAATTTCCCGGTTTTGATAACTGTACGATGGCATGAAGTTGTTAATATTAGAGGCATGTAAATTCTACATTATTTCACAACATTTCTGTGAGTCTAAAATTGTCAAAATTCTAAAAATAAAAAAGTCAAAATTAAAAGTTTAATAAATAATAATTATGCTGAATTAAAGAAGCCAGAATAAAAAAGTATTATGCTATATAATCCATTTATGTGAAACTTATAAAAAGTAAAATCTATAGCAACAAAAACCAAATAGATGGTTATCTGAGGCTGAATACAATCAGAAATTCACTGCAAGGGGCACAGGGGAACTTCTTATTGATGATAAAAAATGTTCAAAACCTGTGTTGTCATAATCATTGCATGTTACTAAAACTCATTAGATTGTATACTTAGAATGAGTGTATTTTATGGAATGTATCTGCATCCAATAAAGATTAAGAAAAGAAATGTATGTAGACATGTGTATATACTTATGCAAAGTTGTACATATTGGAATTTCATTGTAAAATTGATCATAAGAGAGGGCAGAAAAAGAAAAATTGTGAAGACACCAAAATATCCCAAATCAACACACTGAATAAGTTATTATTCAGTCATGCAATTCAACAATGCACAGCTGTGGTAAGAAAGAGAAAGAACATATATGTGTGCAGATAAAGAAATATTTTTAAGATGTGAAAGTAACAAAACAGAGCACAAAACAGTATGCAGGTTAAGGTACACTTTCTAAAAGGAGAAAATACCATAACATATATTTTTCATGAGTATAAAAATATCTGAAATCACACAAATATTAACAGGAGGACTAAAGGAATGGAAAAGAGAAAATGAAATTATTTCTTTCATTTTAAGCTCCTCTATTTAATTTTAATCTTATCTATATGAAGCTGATGATTATCCCCCAGTACCTACTTTCCCCTTCTTTCTGCCAATTTGGCCATTTCTAACAAGGCTCATAGCTTCCCATCTAGAGACTGTATTTCTCAGCCTGTCTTGCAATTAGGAAGAACTATACAACTAAATTCTTACAGTGCAAAGTGAGTCAAAAGCAAAGTATGCAATTTCATGGGCATTTTTCTTATAATAAAATTGCTTGCCTTGTACCTCCTTATCTTTATCTTTCCTTCCAACAGGCTGTAGGATGGACGTTAGCCAGCTTTGGCCATGCAAATGAGAACAGCACCTAGGTGACAGTGCATTCTAGAGTTGAGCTATCTACATTTTTTTCTTCTTTTTTTTTAGACGCAGTCTCACTGTGTTGCCCAGGCTGGACAACAGTGATGCGATCTCGCCACACTGCAACCTCCAATTCCCAGGTTCAAGTGATTCTCCTGTCTCACTCAGCCTCCCGAGTAGCTGGGATTACAGGCGGGAGCCACTGCACCCGATCTGAGCTATTTTCTATCTCCTAACCTTAAAATTGTTCTCTGAAAGATAAATACCTATTTCATGTAAGCTCCTGAATTTTGAGATCTTTTTATGGCAGCTTGCCCTATACCCTAACAATGAGAGCATATATTCTATTTTAAATATAATTTATATTTTTAAAATTCAAGATCAAGTAAACAAGTATATTGAAAGTAAGATAATGTATAAATATCATTACTTACTCATTCACTGCTGATATTTCAATAGCATTTACAACTTTCATTTTAGAAAGGTGTAGTAATTTACCAGTTGATATTTCTAACTTTTAATCTATAAATCCAAAGATTTCTTAACACACTTGTGTGAAAAAAAAAAAAAAAAAAGACCCGTTGTTATGTCCAAAGGAAAAAGCCAGTTCTTTTCATCTTGTTTCAGAGATTTTTTTTATATTCACTTTTCTTCATTTTCCTAGACAACCCTCTCACAGACTATACTTCATTTTGACAGCTATGATACTGTCACTTGTTTACTTCTCATCAGATAATGGACTTGGGTATCTGATTAGCTTTCCTTTATTCTTGAAAGAAAAATGTCATCCTGAGGCTAACATATCTTACTGATAGCTGTCAGTACAGTAACCTTTAGCACCTTCCCCAAAATACTCTAACAAATTTCACAAAGCATACTGCAAACAAAACTAGCTGTATTCAAAATTGACATTTATAATTAGAAAAAGGTTTCTAACAATTATGGTCCAAAAATCTATAAAACTTTTAATTTGCAGGAAACTCGCATGGCTTATCAATCACTTTCATGATCAGGCACTGCACAAGGACTCATAGCTAGCATCACTATCAAAATGATTAGTGTGATATGATTTATTTCTATCCAATTGTTCCAAAAGAGAAAATACTTTTTATCTTGAAACTTATTCTGTACAGTGACTTCAGAGTTTTCAACACTAGCATTAAGAAACAGACAACTGACTGTTTCTGAAACTCAGTAATGTGTAACCAGATACACCATTGCTAATAACAGGGTTAAGGACATGCTACCTCGAACTATGGCACCTTGGCATTTGAGTAAACAGCAGAAGCAAGGAGCCTACTCTCATTTTCTCCCACACTGCTGTCATGCAGAGTGTCATAGCAGAATTCTCTGAATATTGCTTGAAGAAAATACGCATGCCAGAAATACCATGCCTATATCAAAAGGAAAATACACAAAGATTCCAAGAAGAATCTAAACAAAAAGGCCTGAGTTACCCCAGTTTATTACCATTAGATCACACTTCCTTTTGTGCAATCATATTTCTGTATGACTTCCTAATTTTCATCAAAGCTAAGCATAAAAATACAAATTTTTTTTCTGTTTCCTTGAGTTTTTATTGTGGAAGGCTCTCATGTTACATAAAACTTATGATTAAATAAATGTGTATAAATGTGGATGGTGTGTATGCTTTTCTTTTGTTAATCTGTATTTTGTTATAGAGGCCTCTGCCATGAACCTTGCAATGGACAAGAAATTTCTCCCTTATACTAGGACTAATCCTACATTTTAAATGTGTTTATTGGTGCAGGATACTATATCTGGAAGTAATTTTTTCTCCATGAGCCATTGCTACTCTTATTTTGTCATCAATTTTACCATAAACTGACATAATTATGAAAACTTTTTCTGTTTATTAAAAAACATATAAAACAATAGAGAGTTGGATCTCTTCATGCTTGAGTGAATCTGCCTAGTCTCCACAATCATTTCGGCTTTGATGTGTTGAGTTTATTACTATATGAACTGTACTTGTGTTGAGGTTATTTTAGAACTTTCATAAATAAATAATTAAAAATTATCTCTTGGTGATAATTTTTATTATCAAAGATGAGCCAACCCTAGTATGTGTTAGGTAATGAAGAAAAATAGATGAAAACTATTGCACAACCAATAGAGTTCCATCTCTATTGATCTTACTCTGATTTTCAGTTGACACCCAGAATAAGGGTAAAGTGGATGGAGATGGACGGAAAAGGATAGATGTGAGAGACACTGAGCAATAGAACCCATAATGATATATGACTTACTGGATATGAGTAATGATAATAGGAAGAGGTCAAGGAAGATTATGAGGACTTAGGTTTGACCAAGTTAGATAGTGGGGAAATGAAAAATAAACATTTAATGAATGAAAATAAAAGCCACATCTACCTAAGTTCAACGTAAAGTAGGCAAGGGCAGCAGGACTAAGTCAGTGGTTCAGTAAAGTTGAGAATATTGTCAGTTACAGACATTCGAACTCTTATGTTGGATTTACTTGGAATAAAGAGAAAATTATCATTCTTACAGAAGGCAACTTACAGATTCCTGCTTTGAGACGCACCCTTGTGTTAGAATTAGCAATGGTGGCAGGCTGGGCATGGTGGGTCATGCCTGTTATCCCACCACTTTGGGAGGCTGAGGTGGGCAAATACTTGAAGTCAGGGGTTCGTGACCAGCCTGGCCAACATGGTGAAACCCCATCTCTACTAAAAACACAAAATTATCTGGGCACGGTGGTGCGCACCTGTAATCCTGCTACTTGGGAGGCTGGGGCAGGAGAATCGCTTGAACCCAGGAGGTGGAAATAAGTATTTAGCATCAATTTTTAAAATCTAGTTCAAAAAAAAAAAGATACTTAAGTAACTTTTGTTCAGCAAATAATTACTTGATGATTTAGTCCTAGATTTGAGCTGGAGTTTCTCTCAAGGGGAATTATAATTATTCAAGAACCCTAAGACAGTAGAGATGAAGCCGATTATTGTAAGGAAAGTACAACATTGAACCACGGCTTTCAAATAAGGTTACAACACTTTTATTTAGAGATATATAGAAGAAAAATAATTGGAAGAAATGGCATTTATGAGGAAAATTATGCTCTGCTCCTTACCCAATGTAAGTCCACTGCCTTAAGTCAGCTGAAAAGCTTGTCTCAGGCTTGTGAACACCTAAGTGTGGAGATTCAAAGGGTTTAGAAACATTTACAACAATTTGAAAATGTGTTTTGGAAGCAATAACAAACTGGAGTTGTGTAAGTTTATATTTGCAGTATTGTTGTTGCTTTTTGTTTGTTTGTTTTTTGTTTTGCAATGTTGGATTACCGCTAAATAGAAACTTGCAAAAACAGTCTTCCACTACAGGAAGTCTTTATAGAAGCACTGTTAGAAGACAAATAACATGTCTAGGCAGCCATGGTGGCTCACACCTGTAATCCCAGCACTTTGGGAGGCCGAGGCACGTGGGTCACCTGAGGTCGGGAGTTCAAGACCAGCCTGACCAACATGGAGAAACCCCCTCTCTACTAAAAATACAAAATTAGCCAGGTGTGATGGAGCATGCCTGTAATCCCAGCTACTCGAGAGACTGAGGCAGGAGAATCACTTGAACCTGGAACACAGAGGTTATGGTGAGCCGAGATCACGCCATCGCACTCCAGCCTGGACGACAAAAGCAAAACTCCATCTCAATAAACAAATAAACAAACAAATAAAATAACATGTGCATTTAAACATGGGGGGCATTCCAAGGTTTTTGTAAAGCAAAGCATTGTACAGGTTGTAGAAACTCAAAGTCTAGTTTCATTGAAGTATAATGTATGTAAACGTTTAAAGAGAGAGGTGTAAATTAACTTTAGGTTATAACTTAGGAAGTCTTGAGTGCTGTAGTTTAATTAGTAAGTAGTCCCAGAAATCTTTCCTAATCTTTAGGCAAGAAAAGGTTATTACTGAAAATAAGACCATAATGTAGATAAATATGCTAGTTCTAGTTGCAAATTTTTTGTGAAGACACAATTCTAACTGGTGATCTTTCCTTTCTTCTCTCTCACTCTCCTACCAACAACACAAAGCCTGAAGGAACAACCAATAACAAATAGTATGTTATATTCTGGTACATTTCCCTATATAGCCAACGAGTTGTAAAAAAATTATTACTTCAAACCCAAGTTTCACCAAACATCTCAGAAAATGAGGTTTTTAATAGCTCCCCATCAGGTATTAAATATAAGCTCAAGTCATCCCATTACTTTTCATACCAGAGAAACATTGACCCCCATTCCTCTTCCTTATTGCTGAAAAACAACTTATTAATATTAAATTTGGAAAAAAGAAGGCTTATAATCTTGTCCTGGGAGGATTTATTCTGGTTTATTAAGATGTGCTATATTTGACTGATGGCGGGGAAAAAGAACTACCAAGAAGGAAGGAGAAAATACGTTTCAGGAAGCCAGATTCCTAAACACTCATGATTTATCAATTGAAGCCCTTAGCATAAATCTCATTCAAGTGAATAGTTTGGTATGATGTAAACTTCAAAAATATGTTCTATGATGTATTAGCTGAACTCAGATCTTTCCTTTACTCTTAGTCAAAAATACCTATTGGAGAATATGTAAGCTGTAATGAAGCAGATGTATTTTAAAGAACTAATTCAATAATCTCCAACATTCATTTATTTTTCTTTGGTTCTAACTGTGATAACATTCATTACAGTGATGTTGCATCAAAGGATACAAATAGAAGACTTCTTTAGAAGCAATCATGAAGTTTCCTACCTGAGTAACTCCTTATATTGTGAAGGATTAAAGGGGAAACAAAAAATCTAATCCTATATCTTTGCTAACCAATGGTTTTAATTATAATCTCAAAAGTCGTGCCTTCAGCTGAAAATGAATTTGGAAGAGATTCAGCACAGATATTATTTTGAAAACTGCAAAACAAAACCAAAATACTTCTGTATTGATGCTAATAAAAGACACATTTTTTAAAAGTTGACATGATAACTTGTATAAAAACATAAAATGAATACGTGGCAAATACTGTATTGAACTCATTAGTGACAGCACCAGTAAGATGTTACTATGGGTTCATAGAATTCAAATTGTTTACGTGTATACAGACAATCAAGAATGCTGAAATAAATTTGCAAATGAATGTAATATCCACATGGCAATAATCAGTTGCATTCTACTGGACAAAATTTAATAATTTGTATAAACAAGAATGATTTGTGTTACTAAATAGCTCAAAGATGTAAGGTACAAGGCCAAATAGAACCAGATCACCAGGAAAGGTGTGTTACATGGGACACTCAGTATCTTTTGGGTTTTGTCCATTTCTATGCCCTTCACAAATTTTTCCCTACAATGCTGTCAACTGGAGCCTTCTATTTTTGTATATTGTGTGCTACTGCTGTTCTTGTTGGTATTCTTTTCCCAGTGTATCCTAACACCAGAAGAGACAGATGGTTAAGCTTCCTTAAAAGTGAAATGTCCATACAACTGATTTTCAAAAAGCTTAGATGCAAGGCATTTGAGAAGGGGATCCATCAGGTCACCTGACTCTGTGCCTATTTTGATGACATGTATAAGCAGCCGTGTGCTCTATGTATAGCTTTCTTTGCATTCTCCATATGAAAAAAATGCATTTGTTTTTGATCCACTATCATTAATTGGTGCTTAAAAGAGCATGCTTGTTTCAGGAAATCTACTTGACAGTCTATGGTGCGGAAGAAAAATTCCATAGACACTTTGCTCCACAAGCAGAGTGTAGAGTAAGCATATAGCCTTTCAGATTAGGGACTGAGTGAGCATCTAGCCTTTCAGTACATGGGAGTGCTAGAAAGCAGTGGGATGTTAAACCAGCAAATGGCTTCTGTGGCGGTGGCCCATACCTTACTGTGGCTACTCTATCTTATACTGTCAATTTAAAGCTCTGCCCGAACACAACTTAAAGGTGATTGGGCCGGGCGCGGTGGCTCAAGCCTGTAATCCCAGCACTTTGGGAGGCCGAGGCGGGCGGATCACGAGGTCAGGAGATTGAGACCATCCTGGCTAACACGGTGAAACCCCGTCTCTAGTAAAAATACAAAAAAACTAGCCGGGCGTGGTGGCGGCGCCTGTGGTCCCAGCTCCTCGGGAGGCGGAGGCAGGAGAATGGCGGGAACCCGGGGGGCGGAGCTTGCAGGGAGCCAAGATGGCTCCGCTCACTCCAGCCTGGGCCACAGAGCGAGACTCCGTCTCAAAAAAACAAAAAAAAGTGATTGGTGCCCTCTGAAAAGGAGCTACTCATTTCCAGAAAGGCCCTATTAAGTAGGCATCAATCCCTCCTGGAAACTTGAAAGGGATACCACAAGCCTGAGGGTCCTTCTAGCTTACTCCTCTGAGCCTTCTTGGTTGATTAAGTCTGAGGTTCTTGTGTGAAGTGCTTTGGGGCAGTCCGCACTGTGAGGCTGGCAACACAATACTTCTTTTTGTGATTAACTTCCCCAGGGCTTTCAACTCAAAACCTTGCACTTGCACTCACTTCACTTAAAATTTTACAAAAGCCAGAACCCCTGAGGTCTCATTGCCTTCTACTGAAATTTGTCTTTTCTGCCAAAAATTTATCTTCTTTAACAGAAGCCTATTTCCTCCCACCCATCCTCCCTTTGGGAAACTGTCCAGCTGTGGATCAGACCTCATATGCTCTTCTTCTGATATCCAAGATAAATCTGACTTTGTGCGTACAATCATTCTGATTCAAATAATTACATGCTTGGTTTAGTAGGGGATGCCAGCCACAAATGTGATAATTTCTTCTTCCTGCAGCCTCACACAAAGAGGTAATTTGTTCCATGCCCCCAGCAACAGGTGAATGGCACAAAACATGAGCAATGCGTGCATGGAGAGAAAGCCACGTTTTATGGATAAAATGGGTGACAGAGAAATGATCCATGTGCACAATTACTAAATTTGCATTAATCGTTTTGGGATGGATGCTTTCATTGTATGAGTCTTGGGAAATTTGGCAGAGGACAACTGTTGCCTAGAGAATAAAAATAGCTTTATTCTTGCCGTCATAAGCCTGAGCACTGGGGATTCAATTCCCTTGCCAACTTTTGAAACTCCAGCCCAAGGCACTGGAGTGTCACTTAAAGCTCTGCACTTCTTAATCAAATTCCAAGTTTTTTCATTTCCCAAATACTTAGGTTTTATTTACTTCCCAACAACACTATCAAATAAGCTTGGTTTTCATTTTACAATTATATTCTGTTTCTAAACTGGTATGAAAAAAAGTTAAAAGGTATCCCTGAGGTAAATATACAGGTGAAATATAGTTATTAGTGTTGTTTTTTTTGGGAAAAAAAGCTTTCATGTTTCTTACAAACCATTCATTCTAGTTTATAAATTGGCAGGAAGAAATGGTCACTCACTTGAATGTCACTGAACCAATGCTTAAGCCAGGTGAAAGTGAAATAAAATCTATGCCAGCAAGCTCGTATGAAGAAAAGTATGTATTTCCAGCTGTACTACAACTAAATGTCAGCATTAAAGGGCTTACAGGAGAACAAATTAAAACATTATGGTTGGTGAGTTAGGGAACAAATCAGTATTTATAATAGTTGTATAAATAAAGGTTACTATGGTTAACTTTCTCTTCCATTAATTATACCCAAATTGCAGAACTTTTTTTTTTTTTTTTTTTTT